>NW_024511321.1:1414444-1578333 GCF_017590135.1 Pyrgilauda ruficollis
TCCCTGCCCTCTAGCACTGGGAGCCATTCCCTGTGTCCTGTCCCTCCATCCTTGTCCCCAGTCCCTCTCCAGCTCTCCTGGAGCCCCTCCAGGCCCTGCCAGGGGCTCTGAGCTCTCCCTGGAGCCTTCTCCTCTCCAGGGGAACATTCCCAACTCTCCCAGCCTGGCTCCAGAGCAGCTCCAGCCCTTGGAACAGCTCCATGGCCTTCTCTGGATCTCTCCAGCAAATCCTCAACTTTCTTGTGCTGAGAATTCCAGAGCTGTGATTTCCCAGGTGGAGTCTCCCAAGGACAGGACAGAGGGGGACAATCCCCTCCCTCCAGCTGTTCCACGAGATCCTGGATCCTCAGCCCCCTCCTCCAACGCTGTGACCTCACTTTTCAGGCAAAAAATATTTCTTTGTTCCAGCATAGACCAGTTTAAAACACAGAACCAGCCCCAAAGCCTAAAGCGGGTGCTGGAAATGGAGCAGCTGAGGTGACCCCAGAGCGTCACCGTGCACAGGCCAAAGCCCAAGGTGACAATTAAAAATGGTAATTTAAAGCAGAAGGTAGAGCTGCTTGTTGAGATTGATTTTGTGTCTAAAAGCAGCAATTATCTGCTAATTCCTTATCTCAATAGATAAGAAATTTGAAGGGAAGCAGCCCCATGGCAGGGGTGGAATGGGATGGGATTTAAGGCCACGTCCATCCCAAACTATTCCATGATTTTGGGATTCTCTCCCCATCTCTCTGCCTTCACCTGCACCGTGCTTTGCTCAGGTTTCTGTGAGCAGCAGCAAATTCCTCCTCGTGTAGAAATCCCTGGATCTGTTTTTCCAAGCCCAGCTCAGCTGAGTGTCAAAGAGGAATTACTGACAGCTGATGGTGTCACCAGTTTTCATGGGAGGCACTAAAAAAAGGGAATTTCAGCCCCAGCTCCTGCTGAATGGCACATGGAACACTCCGAGCTAAGAATAACCTGAATGGAGCTTTTCAAGAGCGTTCATTGTTTCAAAATGCCAGAGAAAAAAAGCAGAATATTTACCCAGAAAACCACGGGAATTCTGGGCTCCTCAGAATAGTTCCTGTAATATGATTGAGGAAAAGCAAATCAGGCTTTTATCTCGCTCCACAAAGCAGCTTGGGTGGCACTGATTCATTTGGAAATGATATTACTTTGTCTATTAGCAGCCAGTTTAGTGCAGGTGATCATTAATCCATAAATTAAGGCTGAGTTTTGGCAGCTTCCAGGAGAAAATAAACCAGCCCAGGAACTTTTCCCGAGCAAGATGAGTCTTTCAATCCGTGATTTTTCAGCTGCCTGCCACAGCTCATTGAAATCACAGCTGAAGCTGCTGCTCTGTCTGGGGCATGTGGTGGGAGACAAATTAAAAAAGGCTTAATTCACTTTTAATCCCTCGATTAGGCTGAAGCCTGTCATGATAAACTTGCTTTGTTTCCCGTCAGTCAGACAAAGCGCTGCAAAGGGAATTATGGAAGGTGGAAAAAATATTTCTTTTCACATTTCCTGGCATTCCTGGGGGGAGGTGACTGGGATCTGCATGAAAGGGGCTGGAAATCCTGAGGTTGCTCGGAGCTGAGCACTGCAGGTGGGTGATTTTCTGGAATCCCAGAATGGTTTGGGATGGAAGGAACCTTAAATCCCATCCAGTTCCATGGGCAGGGACACCTCCCACTGTCCCAGGGTGTTCCAAACCCCATCCAACCTGGCCTTGGGCACTTCCAGGGATCCAGGGGCAGCCACAGCTTTTCCAGGATAATTCTTTAGCAAAAAGGAATAATAGGAAATAAAGCTGGAAAGGATCCCAAGGGATCCCCCAGGCCTGTTCTTTATTAGGTCTAAACCTTGCCCCAATAATCCTGTTATCCTGGCTGGCTTTGGCTCCCTGCAGGGCTGACAGGGAATCTGGTCCTGGCATGGAATGAGGAGTTGTCCTCTTTCCCTTTGCAGCAGGATTTTCCCTGTTGGAGTGTGTCTTGTTTCAGGAATTCCTGAGGGAGCTGGGAAGGAGCTGGAGCCCCAGGAGAGGCTGAGGGAGCTGGGAAGGGGCTGGAAAATTCCTGAGGGAGCTGGGAAGGGGCTGGAGCCCCAGGAGAGGCTGAGGGAGCTGGGAAGGGGCTGGAGAATTCCTGAGGGAGCTGGGAAGGGGCTGAGCCTGGAGCAAAAGAGGCTCAGGGGGCCCTTGTGGCTCTGCACAGCTCCTGCCAGGAGGGGACAGCCGGGGGGGTCGGGTTCCCATTTTCCATGTAAAAACCTCCAAGACCAGAGGAAATGACCTCGAGTGTCACCCAGGGAGGCTCAGGTTGGATACTGGAAAAATTTCTTCATGGAAAAGGTTCCCCAGCCCTGGCACAGCTGCCCAGGGAGGTTTGGAGTGCCCATCCCTGGAGGGATTAAAATCCCTGTGGATGTGGCACGTGAGGATGTGGTGGCCTTGGCGGGGCTGGGAATGGTTGGACTCGATGTCTTAGAGGCATTTTCCAACCCTAACAATTCCATGAGTGTATAAAGAACATTTCCTTTGTTCCCTGGGGGTCACATCATCCCAGTGTCCCCACTCCTGCTGATCACCTTGCAGAAGCTCAGCCCTGTGGGACTGCAGAGCCCTCCACATTCCCAGCCCCACAAACACCAGGTCCAACCCAAGCTGCTTCCCCACATTCCCAAAAAATTCCCTTTTACTACATCCCTGGATGGCAGCTCCCTTTTCCTGAGTACATTGCTGATGGTTGTTCCCGTGTCCTCCAGAAGCCTGAGGGTCCCTCCTTGGCAGCTCCTCGTTAGCCAGCCATCCCTAATCCACTAATTAGGATGTTGCTGTTGCGGCAGGGCTGGGCTGAGGTGTCTGGAGCTGCTCAGGCAGAGCTGCACTCGGGGAATTCAGGAACAACTCATCCCTTCTATTTTTGGAAAGCGGGAATTGTGCTCCAGGGCCTCTGAGATCCACGACCTCGGCTTGCAGGCTGGCTTTGGCGTGGCTGGGATGGATTTAATCCTGCGTGGGTTTAATCCTGCGTGGATCTAAATTCAGCAGGGAAGGGGCAATCCCACCATGGGTTTGAGCTGCCAAAGGGAGGATCCTGCTTCACTCAGCACCTCTGGATCAAATCCCCATGGAATGAATCCCTCCAGTGTGGGCGCAGGGAGCTTTTGTGGCCTCTCCCGAGCAGAAGCAGCGAGGAAGTGCCTTGAAAAGCCAAGATCCGCCTCCCTCCCTCCCTCCCTCTGGAATCCTCAATGCCACTTCTGTGCGTGAACGGCAGCACGAGCCCACCGAGGCACCAGAGTGCTGGGGAAGGGGGAGGAAAAGCACACGGAAAAAAGGAGAATAAAGATGGGAGTCATCAGAGCTGCAGCCCCTCGGCTGGAAAAGCAGAGGGATTCTGGAAAAGTTAGAGGATGGGGGAAAAGAGAAATTCCATTGAGGGATGGGATGGGAATACCTGGATTGGCTTGTGTGGATATATGGGAATATAGAAACACTCAACTCAGCTGGAAAACCTTCATAAATGTGATTTATAGTTATATTTGTTTATAGTTTTTGATTTTAAGGAAAGGCTCTTCCCCAGAGGGTGCTGGCACTGCCCGGGCTCCTCAGGGAATGGGCACAGCCCCGAGGCTGCCAGAGCTCCAGGAGCTGCCAGGGATGCCCAGGGTGGGATTGTTGTGGGGTTTGTGCAGGGCCAGGGGTTGGGCTCTGTGATCCTTGTGCATCTTTCCCACTCAGGATATTCCAATTTACAATTCTCTGATAATGCCATATCTTTATTTCTATCCTGTAACTCCCCACTCTGCTCCCTGAACCTCAGAATTTTCCATTTTTGACAGGGTGCCCAGACAAAATGATCTTGCTCTTGCCTCAACTTTAAGCCTCTTTATTTCAGGGACAGGCTCAGGGCAGACTGAAAAATAGGATTTTTCTTTCTTTTTAATCCCTGACAGGAGCAGTGACAGCTCAGGGACCCCAGTGGGATGTTCAGGGTGGCTCTGGCCCTCAAGGGACACCTGCCCTGGGTGGGGGGAGCCACCTCTTTATCCCAAAACAGATCCAGGTATTTCACCAGCTGGAAATTTCTCCTGTGTGCCAGGGAAAACCCTAAATCCTGCCTGTGACATGAGGGGTTGGAATTAGATAATCTCTGAAGTCTCTTCCGACCCAAACCTTTCCACGAGGAGCCATTCCATGGTGATCCTAAAGCAATTGCGATGCTTAAAGCTGCTCTGGGAATATTTTACTTCAGTTATTCCATGTATCAAGTCAAAAAAAGGACACAAGCCTGAAAGATCTGGGATTTGAGAAGCTTCTCTTTCTTTCTTCTTGACATGGAAGTGCTGGGAATTTAAAGGCAGTGAAAAGGAAATAGGAAAAAAGAGAAAGTAAGTCAAAAGGAAAGATGAGGTGTAAGAGAAATATGTTTTATTTGCCTAAACACAATTTTTTAGAACTAGAACTGTTGTAGAACTCTAGAACTGTATAGCTGGAGAATTTTCTCCTCTTTTCACGTGGTGTACAACTTTCACTGGGATCTTTCTGTAGCAGCAGAGGATAAACACAGAAAAATATAAAAGATATTTTCATCGCTTGTTCTGTTTTAGGATTTTTTTTCTTTTGTTTTTCCCTGTGTTTATATTTTTTAGGGGTAATTTGAGCTTTTTGAAGGCCTGATGATGAAAAGAAAGGACCTGCCCTATTGCAGGGTGGGCAACAAAAAGTTTATTTTGCCCTGTAAAATAGCAGTAAAAAAAAAAAAAAAAAAAAAAGGAATGGAGCTGAAGGAAGGGGGATTCAGGTTGGATTTATGGAAGGAATTCCAGGCTGGGAGGGTAAAGAGGGGCTGAGATGGAATTCCTAGAGCAGCTGTGGCTGCCCCTGGATCCCTGGCAGTGCCCAAGGCCAAGTTGGACACTGGTGCTGGAGCAGCCTGGGACAGTGGGAGGTGTCCCTGCCATGGCAGGGGTGGAACAAGATGAGTTTTAAGCTCCCTTCCAATCCCATTCTGTGTTTTTCTGATTCTAACTCAAAATTTGGGAATTCCAGCCCACTCTTGTTTGAACTTTCTGGAGTAAATAGCTACAGGAATGCTGCTTCCAGCCTGGCAGGGAGCTCAAACCCTTCCTCTCTGAGCACTGCGTGCCTCGTTAGGAATATTGGCTTTGTGCTCCTGCAAGAAATGCTGGCTGTAAATGAAATGGATGCACACACAGCAATGGATATAAAAATATAATTCAATTATGTTCTATTACTTCGGTTCTGCCTTTCAAATAATGCCCCAAACTGGAGGAAATAATGTCCTTTCATTTCCATTCATCACAGCTGAGAGCCTTGTCAAGGACATGACTTGCTGCCTGTACTTTGATATTGCTATTAAATTATTGGGTTTCTTCTGCATTTCCAGTAATCCCTAAAGCCAATTGTGACATTTCCTCAATTCCATACATCCAGCCTAAATACCTCTATTTGTCTCACTGTAATTATGACACTTTGGCAGTGGATTTTTTCGGGCTGCTCCAAGAATGACAGATGGATTTTCCTCCCCGTGCGATCCCAGCCTCAGCTCCCCATCCCAGGCAGCAGCAGAGATTCCACCCCTTCAAATTCCCTCAACATCTTCATCTGATCCTTGAATAAATCGCAAAATGGTTTGGGTGGGATGAGACCTTCAGGATTATCCCATTCCAGTCCCTGCAGGGCAGAGACACCTTCCACTCTCACAAGGTTGCTCCAAACCTCATCCAACCTGGAACATTCCAACGATGGAGCAACCACAGGTTCTCTGGTCCAAAGTGCTTGGCCTTAATGAGCCTGGTCTAATTAAGCGTGTTAATGATGACTTAAGGAGTGCTTGGTTTGTGCTCAGTCTGAGAAAGTCTTGCCCCAGTCATTTATCAAGCCCAGGGTGTGTTTCCTGCTTGTTTAGGATTATGCCATTCCACTCTCTGCAGGGCAGGGACATCTTCCATGGGATGAGGTTCCTCCAAACCCCATCCAGCCTGGAAAATTCCAAGGATGGAGCAGCCACAACTTCCCTGTCTAATTAAGCCTGGTCTAATTAAGCATGTTAATGATGACTTAAGGAGTGCTTGGTTTGTGCTCAGTCTGAGAAAGTCTTGCCCCAGTCATTAATCAAGCCCAGGGTGTGTTTCCTGCTGCTTTAGGATTATCCCATTCCACTCCCTGCAGGGCAGGGATACCTTGCTAACTGGATCAGGTTACTCCAAACCCCATCCAGCCTGGAACATTCCAAGGAAGGAGCAGCCACAGCTTCTGTGGTCCAAGTGCTTGGCAGTGTGGTCTAATTAAGCATGTTAATGATGGCTTAAGGAGTGCTTGGTTTGTGCTCAGTCTGAGAAAGTCTTGCCCCAGTCATTAATCAAGCCCAGGGTGTGTTTCCTGCTGGTTTAGCTCCTTGTGAGGACTGGGCTATGTTGGAGCCATTAATTATTAATTTCCTAATCAATCTCCATCCATCTGCCACTGGTGCCTGGCTTGCCTTTAACACGAGGCCACAAAAATGGATGTAATTCCCATTTAAATTCCTGGTAGTGCCTGGAGCAGCAGGGCCGGGCGTTGTGACCCGCTGTAATTCCAAGAGCACTTCATCACCCGCGCCGTTGGCTCCCCAGGCAGCTCTGAAATCCCGGGATGCGGCAGCACCGCTCCCACACGGAAGCCTCTGAATGGGAGCCCCTTTCCCAAGGCTGCAGCTGCGGCGTGAATGGGAGCGGGGCGGATTCCCTCGGATCAGTAGGGCCTTGTTCTGCCAGGGGAGGAGCTCCCAGGGGCTCTGCCGCTCTCTTTGTCCCCTGCCAAGCCAAGCCTGACTCCGAAATGTGGGATTGGTGCTCGGAAACCCCGACTTCCAAAGGGCAGGGGAGACGCAGAGCCCTCAGGACACGGAGGCGTTCTTGTGGTGTGCAAATGTGATGTTTGGAAAGCGTGCTCCAGGAAAGTTTTGGGAGTATTTCCCAGAGCTTGCTATTGTTGGATTATGATTTTTATTATTCCTAACAGAGTCCAAGGAAGGTTTTGACTGGGAATGTTGGCTCGCTGAGGCTCTGCTGGGTTGGAGGTTGTGGTTGGGAGAAGCTTTGCTGGCCAAAGCTCCATGGCCTGGTGTTCCCCTCCTCAGTCCTGGAAGTCATGTAGGACAGACCTCGGCTTGGGAAGAGGCTTTGAGGGTGATAACAGGCCCCATTTAGTCCTGACTCCTTCTGGCAGGGATGATTTCGTTGCATTTGGAATTCTTGGAACTTATGGGATTTCATACATGAACCTCTCCCGTGTTCCTGTGGCTGCCCCTGCCCCTGGATCCCTGGCAGTGCCCAGGGCCAGGTTGGACACTGGGGCTGGAGCAGCCTGGGACAGTGGGAGGTGTCCCTGCCATGGCAGGGCTGGCACTGGGTGGGATTTAAGGTCTCTCCAACCTGAACCATTCCAGGATTCCATTATTCCCTGGCTATAACTTGCCATTCTTTTCTCCTTTAGCAGAGAAATATCAGTGTAAAGGCTCATTTGTGAATATTGGGAATGTTGGGAATATTCCCTTCATAAGAGGGGTTTGACCCTTTATCTGCTCCACTGAGTCCTATTTGGTGAAAACCTCAACAACCTTCCTGAAAACCTCAACAACCTTCCTGAATTTCTTAATATTTTTCGGATAATCCAGTTTGCCATGTCCTTGCCTGCAGAAATCCAGGGATTTCTGTTTGCTTTTTTGGGATTGGAGCTGAAAGTGAAACTTGGTGGTGTAGATAAAGGGAAACTGCTGTATCCAAACCCTAATTTCCATGTACTTTCTGTTTGGAGTGCTGGGATGAAAGGGATGTGTCCCCGCCTTTTTATCCCATCCCACTTTGTTCCTGAAGGATGGCAAAGGGCTCCCTTTCATCTGCAGCATTATGGAAGCGGCCCCACCAGCTTGGGTTGATGTCGGTGCTTTTATCTTTTGCTTCAAGTTTTGAAGGATTATCCGTGGTTCCCTTGTTCCCTGTCTCGAGATTTGATGGGAAGTGGGAGCAGAGAGCAGCTCCTTGCTGGAATTGTTCAGGAAAAATGGTGAAACCCAGGAGAGGGGAAGGGAGAGGGAAATAGGTGCCAGCTGGGTGTTGGTGATGACCCCGCAGGTTCTGGTTGTACCTGGATCCCTGGTTTAGTCACCTTCTCCCAAAATAAAACCTCCTTAAAGCAAAAAACATGGCACAATTCCCAGTTTCCCAGCTGGAATTCCAAACCAGGAATTTGAAACCTCCACCCTGTTAGAGGCATCAGCTGATGGAAGAAGAGCTCAGAGGTTGTGAGCAAAGAGACCCTGGCACAGCTGGCAAAACTGACTGGTTTGGGGTCTGGATTTTTAGCCATGAGCCAAATTCCTTTGGTTTTAAATTAATTGAACCAGGAACTCATGCTGGGAAGGATTTGAGGAGTCCAAAAATGGGAGAAACTGGAAGAGAGGGCTTGGATTGTGAATCTCTGCTCTCCTAAAGAGTTTCCGTCTGGTGACCAAGGACTGGACTGAGGGAGTGGCTGGAGCTGTGTCCAGGAGGGACAGGATGGACAGCAGGGAAAGGTTCCACTATTCCAGAGGGTGCTGGCACTGCCCAGGCTCCTCAGGGAATAGGCACCTTCCCAAGGCTGCCAGAGCTCCAGGAGCCTTTGGCCAGCACTGCCAGGGATGCCCAGGGTGGGATTGTTGGGGGGTCTGGGCAGGGCCAGGAGCTGGATCCATAATCCTTGCGGGTCGCCCCCGCCCAGGACATTCCATGAATATGATGTTCCCAGTTCTCCCAGTGCCAGGACAGGTACAAAAGAAGCTCTTCCCATTTTTTTGTTGTTCCCGATTCCAAATGCAGAAAAAGCAAATTCCTCACGGGTGAAGCTCAAATGAAGCAAACTCTGATTTTATGGCTGATTCTTGTATTTGCCTCTAGTGCTTGGTTTGTATTCCTTTAATATTGAAATAAGATTCCCATCTAAAGCAGAACACCCGGGAATATCTCCCTGTAATAACAAGGATGGGGATGTGATTTTGGAATGTAACATTTTTATTGCCTTTCCTTTTTTATTACCACATTTGCTGGCATTCTTGGCCCAGAATGTCAATCCTTCATCTTCATTCCTGGGGCTTTTTTTGGAGTTGCTGCTTTTCCTGGCCTAGCAATGGATATTTATACAATGGTTCATCATTTATGCAGCTTAAGGGATGCCTTGGAGCAAAGCCTGGATCCAGCAAGGGTGGATCCCTCACCACAGGGGACACAGGATGTCACAGAGTGTGATTTTATATTATTTATATTTATATTTATATTTATATTTATATTTATATTTATATTTATATTTAATATATATTGTTATTTATAAGTATTTATATAATTTATATTTTATTTATATCTATATTCTCCAATGAATTGCTGCCCTGTCCCTTATTATTGAGTATTTGCTCCTCTTCTATCACATGGAAATATTTAATGGAAAAGGAGAGAGAAGAAAAGAATTAAATGTAATCACGTCTTTCTGAGGTCAGCAGCATCTCCCCATCACCCTGTGCTGACTGCTCCCACTGCACCTGGTCATAGGATTTTATGGGAATTATGGGAATTAGGTGTGAGCTGAAGGTTGTACATCCCATAGAGGGAAAAATGCCTCTGTCCGGGATGGTTCAGTCTCTCCATGTGCAAAGAGATGATGTCCCAAGGGAGATCCCTCTCTGGATTCCAACTCCAGGGATTCATCCCAGTTGGAAGCCAAGTTCCCAGGAGTTCAGTGGGGAGAAGCCGGATGAAGAGGGATGGATGAGTGGCAGGATCTGACTTGAGGAGAACAGGCTTCCCATGCCAAACAAGTTCTTTACTAATTCCTTTTTCCAAGGTTTCCAATCCAGTGTGCTGGCACCTGTCCCACACATGGCATGTTCCGTCCTAAATGTGGCTGCAGGGCTGTCCATCCATCCATTTGTCCATCCATCCATCCATCCATCCATCCATCCATCCATCCATCCATCATCCATCCATCCATCAATCCCTACCTGCCTCTGCATGCCCAGGGAATGTGGCTGCCCCTGGATCCCTGGCAGCGCCCAAGGCCAGGTTGGACACTGGGGCTTGGAGCAGCCTGGGATGGTGGGAGGTGTCCCTGCCATGGCAGGGGTGGCACTGGGTGGGATTTAAGGTCTCTCCCAACCCAAACCATTCCATGATTTTTTGATTCCATGGCTTTAACTCTCCCTGCTTTTCTTTATCTCCTTCTCCTTTCCTTACTGGAACAACCAGTCAGAGCTGGAACAAGAAACCAGTGCCAGGATACCAGGAATGGCTTCCACTGCTAGAGGGCAGTGATGGATGGGATATTGGGAATTAGGAATTCCTGGCTGGGAGGATGGGGCGGCCCTGGCACAGGGAGCACAGAGCAGCTGTGGCTGCCCCTGGATCCCTGGAAGTGTCCAAGGCCAGGCTGGACACTGGGGCTTGGAGCAGCCTGGGATGGTGAGAAGTGTCCCTGCCATGGCAGGGGTGGGATAGGATGATCTTTAAGATCCCTTCCATCCCAGTCATTCCCTGATTCTGTGATTCCTGTTTTTATGCAGCATCCCCTTCCATCAAGCTCCTCGTGGACGACCCCATTGTGGTGAACCCTGGAGAAGCCATCACCTTGGTGTGTGTGACCACCGGGGGGGAGCCGGCGCCCAGCCTGACGTGGGTGAGGTCTGCGGGGGTCCTGCCCAACAAGACCGTCCTGAATGGGGGCACCCTGACCATTCCCGCCATCACCTCCGAGGATTCCGGCACCTACAGCTGCATCGCCAACAACAATGTCGGCAATCCCGCGAAGAAGTCCACCAACATCATTGTAAGAGGTGAGTTCAGTTGGAAAACCATGGACTTTTCTCCTGGAAGATTATTCCAGTCCTAATCAAGTAGGACAGCAACATTCAAGGTTCAGTGTTTGAAGTTCAACATTCAACATTCAATGTTCAATATTCAACATTTGTTGTTCAACAATCAATGTTCATTGTTCAGCATTCAGTGCTCAATGTTCAACATTCAAGGTTTAACGTTCAACGTTCAATGTTCAGCATTCAACATTCAAAATTCCATGTTCAATGTTCACTATTCAACATTCAAAGTTCATTGTTCAACTTTCAACATTCAACGTTAACTATTCAACATTCAGCGTTCACTATTCAACATACATTGTTCAATGTTCAACATTCAATGTTAAACGTTCAGCGTTCATTGTTCAACATTCAATGTTCAACATTCAGCTTTCCATGTTCAACATTCAAAGTTCAATGTTCAGCATTCAACATTCAAGGTTTAACATTCAATGTTCAACATTCACCATTCAAAATTCCATGTTCATTGTTCAACATTCAAGGTTCAACATTCAGCTTTCCATGTTCAACATTCAAAGTTCAATGTTCAGCATTCAACATTCAAGGTTTAACATTCAATGTTCAACATTCACCATTCAAAATTCCACGTTCATTGTTCAACGTTCAATGTTCAACATTCACCATTCAAAATTCCATGTTCATTGTTCAACATTCAAGGTTCAACGTTCAACATTCAATGTTCGACATTCAATATCCAACATTCAACGTTCAACAGTGGGGATTTCCTCTGTTTCCAAATGGTCGCGGTTGGATTAAATCTTGAGCGTCTCTTTCAGCCTTGATAATTCTCTCATTCTGGGATTTCTGGTCATTTCTAATTAGTTATGGGATGAATTAGTGTTGGTTTCTGAGACTTCCAGGGTTCTTGTGCTGGGATCAAATCCCTGAGGTAGAACAAGGGTGGTTTGGTGCCTTTTTGTGTTTGGGTGATGCAGCAGCAGCTTTTCCATGCAAAGTGGAGAGAAATTGGTTTGCTCAGCCTAGAGGGGACTGAGGGGATGTGGTCTTCAACATCCTCCTGAGGAGCAGCTCTGATTGATGGTCCCTGTGAGAGGGACAGGAGCCAGGGAATGGCTGGAGCTGTGCCAGGGCAGGTCAGGCTGGAGATCAGGAAAGGTTCTTCCCCTGAAGAAGGTTCTTCCCCAGAGGGTGCTGGCACTGCCCAGGCTCCCCAGGGAATGGGCACGGCCCCGAGGCTGCCAGAGCTCCAGGAGCCTTTGGCCAGCGCTGCCAGGGATGCCCAGGGTGGGATTGTTGGGGGGTATGGGCAGGGAAGGATTTAGACTCCATGATCCTTGTGGGATCCTTCCAATTCTATGGTTCTATGAAATGATCACCAAAAGCCTTGGATGCATCCCAAGCTCCTGGACTTCTCATTGCCTCCTTCACTTCTTCCTTCCTCCTTATCTGAAGCTGTTCCTGAAATTAAGGCTGGGAATGTCCTCCCTGGTGGGGAGCTTTAGATTGATCCCTGTGCTTTAATTCCAGGAAATATCAGGAGAAGTGTCTGTCTGAGGTGAAAATAAAAGAGGAGGGCTTGCTTGAAAGATTCCCTGCTCCCAGCTGCAGGGAATCTTTCCCTGCTTGTTTATTCCCTTCTGGAAAACCCCTGGGACACAGGCAGTTGGTTTGGACACAGAGCTGGATTGGCATCATCAGAGAGGATTCACCTCCCTGATCCAAACACTTCATCTGAACCTCATTTTCCACTATTTAATCTGGGAATGGAGGTGAAACATAAACTCCGAGCTATAGGAATTTGAAAGAATAACCTGGGATAAATCAGACTCAGGAAAAATGGATGGATAAAGAGCCAATGTGGGAATATTTCATGGGAGCCACAACCCCTGCTCACTTCTTATTGCCCAACATCTCCTGCTCTCCAGCAGGATGAGGAATTAGGAGTTATTTCTGCCCTGGAGGTCAAGGAGGGAGCATTGGATCAGCCTGGATTGGATCAGGAGATAGGTGTGCATTTATCTGGAATATTGTGTTTGAATTTGAATTTCTGACATTTGGCTCTGAGGTTTTGTTGTCATTCCTTGGCTCAGGAATATTAATTTGCTGGTATTTACATGGTGATGAGGTGGGGAAGGGGAATTGGGAGTGGAAAACAGCTTGGAATAAGGAAAAGGAGAGGAAGAACTTGGTGTGAAAAGAAACATCAATGTTTTAATTGACCCAGCAGATAGCACCAGCCAGCCCTGAGGAAAAGCCACATCCCTAAATCCCTGCAGACACAAATTCCCTGAGTCATGGCATCATAATAAAAATAATAATATCCCCTCAGGTTTTTATTTGTATAAGATGATGCCTGGGAGCTGCAAGATGTTGAAAAAGTCTCTTTAAAACACTCTAGGTGTTTTTTTCTTTCCCCTCTCTGCTCTGTGGCCCTGTTAATGCTGGGAAGGGATCACAGTGAGAAGAACCCATTAAATAAATGAAGCTCAGCTCCTTCCTAGCCCAGTTTTATTATTCCCCCCTTATTATTTCTGTTAAATGGGAAAAACTCTCCTTTAGAAGGAAAAAAAAATCTCCATTTCAGTCTTGGATTTATCTTTGCTGGAAGTGATGCCGAGTTGAGGAGTGAAATATGAGAGAAAAGCAGAGTTTGGGTTGACTTTGTGTGTTTATTTCTCAGCATTTTGCCTCATTTCTCTCTCACTTCAGCTCATTTTGCTGTTGTGGGTCAGGATTTTCACACAGCAGCTGAGGAGAGAAGAGAATTCGCTGGAAATAGAAACTTCCATGCCAGGCAGGAGAAGCATTTGGTAAATGGAGTTCCCATCTTGTGCCAGGTGCACCCCGAATCCCAGGATTCAACAATAATCCCCCAATCTGACCCAGAAATAAATCTTCACTCAAAGCACCAGCAGGACTCTGAGGAAATGTTTTCCCTTTAAATGTCTCTAAATTTCAGTGTCTTGATCCGAGTGTGCGTTTGTTGTCTGTGCTTCATTCCATGAATGAAGCATCTCCATGAATTTTTTCTGGATCTTTTCCTACTTTTGTGGCTGCTGGCCACCCACACCTGACTCCAAAGGTGGAGAGGGACTTGGGACAAGGCATGGAGGGACAGGACACAGGGAATGGCTCCCAGTGCCAGAGGGCAGGGATGGATGGGAGATTGGGAACTGGGAATTGCTGGCTGGAGCGAACAGGACAAGGGGAAATGGCTTTAAACTGGAAGAGGGTAGATGAAATGGCATATTGGGAAGGAATTCCTGGCTGGGAGGGTGGGGAGGGATGGAATTCCCAGAGAAGCTGGGATCCAGGTACCCCTGGATCCCTGGAAGTGTCCAACAGACAGGTTGGACACTGGGGCTTGGAGCAGCCTGGGATAGTGGGAGGTGTCCCTGCCCATGGAAAGGATGGGAATGGGGTGGGATTTAAGGTCCCTTCCACCCCAACCATTCCAGGATTCTCTGATTCCAAGGTGGCAGCTCTCATCCAGTGAGAGAGGAAAATGCTGGCTAACATCCTTGAAGGACACCTGCACATCAAATTGGGACACAGGGAGAGCCACAGAAATGTTTTCCAGGGCTTAAATTCAGGGGCACTGACAGGGTTGGGAAGGGTGTCAGGCTGCATGAAAATCACGGAACCACAGAACTGCTGAGGTTGGAAAAGTCCTCCAAGACCATCAAATCCAACTCTTCCCCAGCACTGCCAAGGCCACCATGTCCCCAAGTGCCACATCCACAGGTCTTTAAATCCCTGCAGGAATGGGGACTCCATCCCATGCCTGGACATCCTGTTCCATTGCTTCCCTCCTGAGGGACTTCTCCCATTCCCATTTTTATTGATTCCCTCCTTCTTTGCCATTGTAACAGCAGCACATTTTTAATTCCATTTGACTCTGCCTGTGTGACTTTCACCTTCTGGGAAGAGGAAGCCTCATCCTCAGAGTTAATTTTTCTGAGGGGTGGGATTCCCTGTCAGTTGAAATAGAAAATAATGACCGTGCTCAACAGCAGCACAAAAGCTCTTCCCGGACAAAAAGCACTCCAGGGAAATCCCTTTGTAAGGCCAGGATTGCTGGAAGTACCTCTGGATTATCCCTTTAAAAACTGTTTGTGAACTGTAGGAGTGGCTGCTAAAAAAAAAAATTAAGGAATAAAACCAGAAGGAGGAAGCTCAGATTGGGAAATTAATGAACTTTTGTTGCTTTTTTAATTAAATAAAAATCCTGGGATTTTGTTCTCTACACCTGCCTTCCTTCTGCTTTCCTGTTCTTTATCCCAAAGCTTTTTTAAGGAATTTCCCTTGGGGTTTAGAGGAGTAAAGGATAAAATTAAGGCTGGTTGCACATCAGAACCTTGGAATGTCCCCAGATTTCATCAACAGAAATGTGAGCAGGGCCCCCATGAACTGCTGAGCACCAGAGCCTGGGAAAGGCTCTGGAATTTTATCCCAGAGGTGGAACCGGGGTTTGGTCATCCAGCAGGTCACTCCTGGCAGGAGGGTGAGTGATGGCACATCTGGATTTGTGGTCACTGCCTGGAATCTTCTGGGATTGGTTGGGAATTCTAATATCCTAAAATGCTGGATTTTCCATGAAACTGGCACAAAGATCTTGTTTCATTCTTTCTTTCCTCTCTGTATCCTGGGAAGGGCTCCCAGGAAACAGAATTGAATAAATTTCGGGATGTGGGTCTGGCACATGTGGTAACTGCCTGGAATCATCTGGGACTAGTTGGGAATGCTAAAATCCTAAAATGTTCATTTTTCCATGGAATTGGCAGAAGGAGCTTTTTTTTTTTCCATCCTTTTTTATTTCTTTGTATTCTGGGAAAAGCTCCCAGCAAGTGGGAGAACGGAATAAAGTTAGGGATGGGGGTCTGGCACATGTGGTCACTGTGTGGAATCATCTGGGGTTGGTTGGGAATTCTAAAATCAAAAAATGCTGGATTTTCCATGAAACTGGCATAAGGAGCTTTCCCCCATCCTTCTTTTCCTCTCTGTATCCTGGGAAAAGCTCCCTGAAAGCAGAATAGAATGAATTGATCTTGAAGCTCTTTTCCAATTTCAGTAATTCTGTGAGTTTTAGGCTGGATATTTGGGTAAATTTCTTCCCTAAAAGGGTTCCCCAGCCCTGTCACAGGTACAGGGTGGAGTCCCCAACCCTGAAAGGATTTAAATCCATGTGGATGTGACATCTGGGGGACATGGGGCAGTGGTGGCCTTGGCAGGGCTGGGGAATGGTTGGATGAACTTTGAGGACTTTTCCAACCTTCATGATTCCATGAATATCTGTTTTCTGGTTTGGAGTGCCCATCCCTGGAGGTGTGCCAGGAATTCCTGGAGGTGGCACTCAGAGCTCTGGGCTGGGGACAGGGTGGGCACAGCTGGGACTCTGATCTTGGAGCTCTTTTCCAACCTCAGTTATCCTGGGATTCCACTGGAGACAAGGATAAAGGTTATTCTTACTCTTGATTGGCAGAAGTTATTAATTACTAAAGCTGATAATTGTTTTGGCAGGGTTTGTGCTGTACTTTAAATATTGTTTTAGATCCTGGCTGATAACACATGACAAGATATGGGGACTTTTACCAACATTTTATTTTTGGCAGAGAAAAAGTTGATTTTTTCCAAGTTTTGTCTCCTCTTGGAGGGGGAGGAAACCAAGAGAAGGATGAGCTCACAGTGGTTTCTTCTGATGTTCCCAAGGTGCTTTGCTGTCGTTGAAATGTGTTTTAAGACATTTTTCCTGCATCAGGCAACTGGGACTGGGATTTAAGATCTCTGTCCAGTCTGATAAATAATTTTGGGAATTTTTATAGGATTCTGATGTAGTTTTGAGGTATTTAAGAGTGGGAGAAAAAGTGTTGGAGGGAAATGCATCCCATGTTGGAACAAACCCAGGCTCTAGGGAGATCCTGAACTCCTACAAAGCTTCTGAGCCACCCCAAAAGCAGGATTAGGGATAATCCAGTGTGGAAACTTTGGGAATGGGAGGTTTCTCTAGAACTGGGAGAATGGCTGTTTCATGTACAAAGAGGGAAGATTTCCAAAGGATCACTTTGAGGCAGGTAAACTCAGTAAGGTTTTTGTTTTTTTTTTATTTTTGAAGACAGCTTTGACACAAAATTTAAACATTTTAAAGGCCCTGGAAAACATCCAGCTGCAACATTCCAAGGATGTAAAATTTGTTCGGCAAGTGCAGAGACCACTGGGGGTTGTGGCAGCTTCTCTGAAGGGTTTTATTTATATCCCAATCCTTGTCTGGTTTGTGACGAGACCCCTGAATTCCCATTTTCTTGTGGGATGGGGCAGCTCCGATCCACTGCTCCAGCCATGCATCCATGTCTTGGCAAGCTGGCATTTTGGAGCTTAGGAAATATTTTAGATTTTTCCCCTTTTTCTTCTGCTTGGGGTTTTAAAAGTGACAAAATTTCAGCTACTAAGTTGTCCCTGTTTCTTCTTGGTCAAATTCCTGCAGTTTTTGGAATTTCACCCTCAAATGAATATGTTGGGATCTCATCCGTGATCCATCATCCATATCCCCTTTAAATCAGGGAGGAAGCACCTTTCCATCAGGAAAAATGGAAGGACACAGCAATTTCTGTCTCCAAACCCAGTGACACCACTGACACAGCTCCTGGTTTTTCGTGGGAGCTGAGGGTGGGAGGTTGTGAAATTTCCATCCCTGGAGGTCTTCAGTCCTTGGAACACCTGGTGTGAGCTGGAGATCGGAGAAGGAACGTCCTGAGCTCAATCCCACCTGGATATTTCTTGGAATTACAGAATGGTTTGTGCTGGAAGAGATCTTAGATATCATCTATTCCCAACCCCCAACGTCTCTTCTCTCGGTGCCGCCGATTCCCGTAGAATCTTTCCTTCTAAAAGCCGTTAAAAGAGGAACCACGCTGAGTTCCTCCCCCTTTGATCTCGCCTTCATCTCTTTAACGGATCAGATCTGGAACAAGTTGTAAACTGAAATTTTCATCATTCAAAGGAATCCAAACCTTCCCCTCCTTCAATAGAGCAGCTACGAAGGAGCCGGGAGCTAATTAAGCCGAGCACACGGAAAAACAGGAATAAAAAATCCTTTTCTTTGCAAAATTAGCAGCGGTTTCTAAAAGTAGAGACAAAACCTGAAGTCTCTCTGTGGGATTTGCATTTAAATTGGAAGTGGGAATGCATCTGGCCTTGGAAGTGCCAAATAATTACTTGATATTAAAAAGTTTGGAGGTGCTTTAGGAGAAGACGTTTGACATCTTAATTGTTCGGTGAGCTGCTGGAAGTTCAGGATTTTAAAATCTTCCAGCTCAAACCGTGTTGACAGGAGCAGAACGAGCTGGTGCTGAAATGTTGGGAATGTGGAGCTTTTTTTAGCAGGAATTAGCTTCAAGCCTGTCTTGGGATGCGAAGGGAACACTGGGGAAGCGGCATTTTCTCAGTTATCTCAGAGTCTTTTCCTCCTGGATTGGGAAGTGTTGCAAGAGGATGCTCAGGGATGGGATGGAGTCACAATCCCTGGAATTGTGCCCAGAATGAGTAGATGAGGACAAGGTTTAGGGGTGACCACAGAGGTGGTACTCATTGATGGTTGGACTCGGTGAGCTCAGAGGATGTCTCCAACCTGAACAATTCCATGATTCTAAAAGCCCAGTTTAAGGAATTTGAATTTTGAGAGTGGTTCACGTTGGAGTGTCGTCCCTAAAAACCCAGACTATTTATTACATTACTCTCTTTTTTTAATGTTTTTTGAATTATTTTTTATTTCCTTCCAACCCAGACTGGTCCTTATGACTGGAATTGCATCCAGGTCTGGGCTTCTCAGGACAAGGAAGGTGTGGATGTGTTGGAGGAGGCCACGGGTCTGCTCCGAGGCCTGGAGCTGCTCCAAGAGCTGGGAATGTTCCCCTGGAGAGGAGAAGGCTCCAGGGAGAGCTCAGAGCCCCTGGCAGGGCCTGAAGGGGCTCCAGGAGAGCTGGAGAGGGACTGGGGACAAGGCATGGAGGGACAGGACACAGGGAATGGCTCCCACTGCCAGAGGGCAGGGATGGGTGGGAGATTGGGAATTGGGAATTGCTGGCTGGGCTGGAATTGCCAGAGCAGCTGTGGCTGCCCCTGGATCCCTGGCAGTGCCCAAGGCCAGGCTGGACACTGGGACACCCTGGGACAGTGGGAGGTGTCCCTGCCATGGAAAGGGTGGGATGGGATTTATGGACTCTTCCAACCCAACCCATTCTGGAATTCTGTGCTACACTTTGGTTATGCTGAGCTGATATCCACAAACTCTATTTGGGGTGTGGTTTTGCTCTTCTATTTATAATTAAGTTTTACAATTAAGCCAGAAATCTGTAATTTCCTCTCCATTATTTTCCTCCAACATTTTCCTAGTCCATGACAGCAAATATGAATTTTTGGCAACCACAAATCCAAGTTTTTCCCATTTTTTATCCACAGAACAATGCCAAAATATATTTTCATGTAAAGAATGAAGTTTAATGACCGCACTGGGATAATCACCAGTGAAAAAGATCTTTTGGACAGTTGTTAAAGTGTTTGGATGCGGGAATTTAAGGGAATCCTGGAGAATGTTAAAGACAGACCCAACTTTATTGCCCACAGCCAAAATAAACAAAAATTTGGTGTCTCTTCAGAGATTGGGATAAAAACTTGGATTTTCCTTCTCTTGATCTGATAGCAGTGGACAAGTTACTGCCAAGACAGCAGGGAAAGATTTCTGTGGGTTTTTATTCAGTGGGAATGAGGGTTTTGGGCAACTAATGGATTCATTTAGGCTGGAATTCCAGATAAAAATAAATATGGACTGCAGAGCTCTCCCCATGGGGAGTACTGGAGCAGATTTTGTTCACATCATTCCAGGATGGTTTGGCCAGGTTGGATGGGGCTTGGAGCAGCCTGGGATAGTGGAAGATGTCCCTGATCATGGGGTTGGGACTGGACAATCCATAAATTAATTTTCAACCCAATCCATCCTGGAATTCTGGGATCTTTGGCCATTTCCTTGCTGTGTCTCCGTAGTTCATTATCCTTAAAAAATAAGTGAAGAATCTTTCCCAGGATCACAAACTCTTTTTCCCACATGTGAGAAGGAAACAGGAAGGGATCAGGAACACCTGGACACCAGGAAAGTCTTCCTGGCTTCTCTGACCCAGCCCACAGTGAGATCCGGGACATCACGGAATTCCCACTGATTTTGGAGAATCCTGGAAGTGAGGCGTGGCTGGGCATGAAATTATTGGAATATGGGAAATGTCCCACTCTGGGTGCTCAGGAAAAGGGCCAGGCTGGGTTCTGAGCTCTCCAAACCTCCAAAATCTGCTCCAAGACCGTGCAGGGCTCCACATCTGCTGGGATGAATTTCTCCTCTTGCTCACTGTGAAATTGCTGACAAAAAGCAAAGGGAAACAACCAAAATGACCCCAGACCTCCTCTGGGGAGGGCACAGAGGGTGCCTCAAGGGGCCTCTGGCTGCTCAAAGGAGGTTAAAATCAGAAATTTGGAGTTTTGCTGCTCCATGGCCCTGTTGTCACACATTAAACACGGACAGAACCATCAGCAACCACAAATCCGAGCATTCCCTGTGTCCTGCATCCACTTGGGAAGCAGCCAGGGGTCCGTAATTCTCGTGTCAAAGCCTGAAAATGGTGCAGAAAATGGTGCAGAACTTGATGTATTTAGTGGTGCTGTTCGAGCCATTGGAAATTGGTGAGACAGGAGCATTCTGAGGCAATAAAGGAAAATTTGGGGTTGATCAGGGAGGGGGTGGGAAAAAACCAACTGAACCTGATGAATGCAAATAGGCCTTGCTTGAGATGCTGAACTGCATTTTATTACTTTGAAAATATAATTAATGAGGGAGGGCAGGGACTGTTTGTGAGGAGTTTGAGGACAAAAGTTGTTTCATCTCGTGTTGTTTGATCACATCCTCGTTCTTTGGGGCCTCTTTGGAGCGAGGCTGGCACTTTGCTGAGTCTCAAAGAACAGTTTCAGATTTATTTGCGCATTTGCTGCTCCTTTGGAGCTCTGTGGGCTGGTGATGTTCCCAAAAATCCGCTGGGATGGGTCTGCAGCAGCATCTCCCACATTTTGCTGGTTAATCAGAGAATC
Organism: Pyrgilauda ruficollis; assembly: GCF_017590135.1. NCBI lineage: Eukaryota > Metazoa > Chordata > Aves > Passeriformes > Passeridae > Pyrgilauda > Pyrgilauda ruficollis. Next base: position 1,435,423 of record NW_024511321.1, read on the forward strand.
CTGGAATGGTTTGGGTGGGAAGTGGCTTTAGAGATGATTCCATCCACCCCTGCCATGGCAGGGACACCTCCCACTGTGCCAGGCTGCTCCAGCCCCAGTGTCCAGCCTGGCCTTGGGCACTGCCAGGGATCCAGGGGCAGCCACAGCTGCTCTGGCAATTCCAGCCCAGCCAGCAATTCCTTCCCAATATCCCATTAAATCTCTTTACGTTTATAACCATTCCCCCTGTCTCTGCCTGTGTAAAAACCCCATAACCTTTAATTTCTCTTTTATTTCTGTGTCTCACCCCATGAAAACTTCTTGACGATGTCTAAAATGTAACTGATACCAGAGAGACAAAATCCATGGCATGGCTCAATTTTCTTGGCATTTTGGAATGCCCTCCTGGAAATTTCCTCCTGGAAATGGAGGTCGAGGAATCTACAGCTGAGGAAAACCCAAGCCACTGTTTTATAGGATTGCTGGATGAAGGAAATGATACAAAAACCCTTTTTCCTTTACCTGGTGGGTTTGCATCAAGCTCAGCTCAGGTGTTTCCCAATGTGGTGGAAATCGGGAAGCTCTGAAGGGATTTTGGAGACTTCATCCAGAGTCATGGTTTGGGTTGGAAGAACCTTAAAGACCATCCAGTTCCAACCCCCTTCTCCTTGCAAGAAACAGCTTTGACCCAAACTTTGAGGTTCTGCCCCCTTTTCTTACCTTGGAATTTGTGCTTTTCCACAAAGGAAAGTTACCCTGACTTCCCTGCTAGACTTTGTTCAGTTCTAGGCAGGAGAAACTGCTGAAAATTCAGAAATAAAAATAGTTTATTGAGGTTATGAGCAACTAATTTGGGCTGAAACGTCGCGTTGGTCGTGCCCATTGAGTTCTTTTTTGGTTTTCCCCTGCCTGAAAAGGATCTGCATAAAATATTAAGGGGTTTTTGTGTGTGTAAGCATTGTTTGTGCTGTTATTTCCACACACAAAAAAAAGCTCAGCTCGTGCCTCAGAGTTTAATTCTGTGGCAGTTTCTAACTGGTTCATCCTCGTGATTCCAACTTGGTAGTGCTGATTCCTGGGAATTGGCTGAGAATTTCCCAAGGGAAGGAGAGCTGCTCGGTAAAGAGAAAGTGCAAAATATTCCATCTTGATTAAAGCCATGAAACTCCCTTAAATAAATATAAGTAAATGAATAATGTAAATAAATTAAATAATTAATGAATAAATAAAATCAACCAGTTGGATACTTTAAGATGTGGTTAGAACTGAGGAGCAGCATCCGAAATGACACTTTTCCTGAAAAAAATACCAAATTTTCCATTCTCTCCTTAAAAATGTTGCCTTTTTAATGGAAGAAGCCTCTCCTACCCTGTGGGACTGAGGGTAAATAGCTCAAATTTAGGTTTTTTTCCCCCAATTTGAAAAGACAACCTAATAAATAAATAAATAAATAAATGTGAATCCTTTTCTGAGCTCTGAAAGTATTAATTATTTTCCAGGTGGTGGGAGTGCTTGTTCAGCCTGGAATTTGCAAGTCCCAAAGAGTTGCTTTGTCTAAGGAGCTACTGAATTAGCAAAATTGAGTCTGAATTAGCAAAACTGAGTTGGAACAAACAAAACTGAATCTGAACTCACATTTTCATCACTTGTGGATGGAGCAAACAGATTTTTTACTGTGTCCAAAGTATAGAATCTCTAGAACCTTCCAGGGCCTGAAGGGGCTCCAGGAGAGCTGGAGAGGGACTGGGGACAAGGCATGGAGGGACAGGACACAGGGAATGGCTCCCAGTGCCAGAGGGCAGGGATGGATGGGAGATTGGGAACTGGGAATTGCTGGCTGGGCTGGAATTGCCAGAGCAGCTGTGGCTGCCCCTGGATCCCTGGCAGTGCCCAAGGCCAGGTTGGACACTGGGGCTGGAGCAGCCTGGCACAGTGGGAGGTGTCCCTGCCATGGAAAGGGTGGAATGAGATGGGATTTAAGGTCTCTCCCAACCCAAACCATTGTGGGATTCTGTGAAATGGATCCAGGACAGAGGGAGTGGGGAGAGAAACCCAGGGAATTGTGAAACCTCTCAGTAGAAATCACCATAAACAGTGGATATCACAATTTATCTTTAGTAGTTCTACCAAGCCTGAGGATTTCTACAATTTCTAACCAATATTTTTGGTTTGGGAAGGGATGGAGCATCCATTGACTCTCTAGGAAACCCGTGCCAGTGTTTCATCCTAAAAACAAAAGAAAAAAAAATCATAAAATCATATAAAATTTCTGCCTGATATCTCGTTTGTTTCCACACAAACAAAAGCTCAGCTCGTGCCTCAGAGTTTAATTCTGTGCCCGTTTCCAGCTGGTTCATCCTCATCATTCCAAGTTGGCGCTGTGCAGATTCCTGGGAAAAAAATCAAATTCTGCGGCTGCTACCCCTTTAAAAAAAAAACATATTTAGGTCTCCAGCGAGGCCACATTCTACCCTCTGATATAAAATTGCTCCTTTTTTTTGTGTGTGTGTTTCAGCCTTAAAAAAAGGACGCTTCTGGATCACCCCCGACCCGTACCACAAGGACGACAACATCCAGATCGGGCGGGAGGTGAAGATCTCGTGCCAGGTGGAAGCCATCCCCTCGGAGGAGCTCACCTTCAGCTGGTTCAAGAACGGGCGGCCCCTGCGCAGCTCGGAGAGGATGGTGATCACCCAGACCGACCCCGACGTGTCCCCTGGCACCACCAACCTGGACATCATCGACCTCAAGTTCACGGATTTCGGCACCTACACCTGCGTGGCGTCCCTCAAGGGAGGCGGCATCTCGGACATCAGCATCGATGTCAACATCTCCAGCAGCACGGGTGAGGAGAGCGCCCCGGGGGCTCTGTGGGGAGGAAGGCACCCCGTGGAGGAGGAGGAGGATGTGGGGAGGCCTCGTTCCAGGGGTTACAGGGAGCTGGAGAGGGAATGTTCATCAGGAGCTGGTGGGAGGAAACAGGGAATGGGGTCATGCTGAAAGAGGGGGAATTTAGGTGGGATGTTGGGAAGGAATTCCTGGCTGGGAAGGTGGGGAGGCCCTGGCACAGGTGTGCCCAGAGCAGCTGTGGCTGCCCCTGGATCCCTGGAAGTGCCCAAGGCCAGGTTGGACATTGGGGCTTGGAGCAGCCTGGGACAGTGGGAGGTGTCCCTGCCATGGCAGGGGTTGGGATGAGATCAGTTTTAATCCCAAACCATTCTGGGATTCTCTGAGCCTCAATCAGGGGCTGAGTTGCTTTGGTCAGAAACCTGAGGAAGGTTCTTGTTGGATCATTTTTGTTCATGGAGGTTCTCCAAGGCTGGAGCCCCTCTGGAGCCAGGCTGGGAGAGCTGGGAATGTTCCCCTGGAGAGGAGAAAAGAACTGGGAGGATTCTTAGAGGAGAAGAGCCAACTTTGGAATTATGGATGAGCATTCCATGCAGACTTTGTCACCTGCCTGCCCAGGTGGTGCAAACAGTGCTGTGTCATGCATCCAATAACTACTGAATTCCCTGGACTTCCTTGGGAATCCTTGGGAAAACTGGTGGGATTTCCTGGAAACATCTATTAGTTGGCCATTCCTATCAGCTCGCTGCAATCCCTGCAGGAAATTATTAATTCTGTCACCCCTTAAACTTCCTGTCCTGGAACACTCCAGAAAATCAGGAAAGGGGGAAGAAAGTGTGGAGTTTGGGCTCAGCATCCTAAAAGGAATTCTGCTCTTGGAATGACTTCATTACCCAGCCAAGTGGAAGCTGAAATAGTTGCAGTGCTTTGAAGGTCATTACTGATTCATCAAGATTCATTACTGCTCTGCTAATTAGGAACAGAAGGCCCAGGCACAAACACATTTCCCAAATGCCACGACTTGCAGGGGTTTATTAACATCCCTCTGGATGTCTGGGATGGGGAGGAATTTCCTCTTCCTGGTGTTTCTGCAGCTCCTCCTGGAGCGGGGCAGGAGGGGCTGTGTCAAATCCTAGGGAAGGAGGAAATCCATGAACTCTCCAGGAGGTTGGGAAGGGACATGTGGCTCTGGAATTGCCCTTGTTTAGCAGGAATATTTTTTTCCCTTGACATTTTTCAGCAGGAAAAATGCGGATTTATGTCCTGAGTATCTTATATAAATGGACCTGAAGTAATCCCCTCGCTGCTCCCCCCATATCTCCATAAAATAGGTCAGTGAAGAGTGGGAATCGAGGCTCAAACGTGGAATATCTGCCCTAGAAAAGCCCTGTCATCCATGAAACCCACCCTGGGCAAATGTTACTGAGAGCCAGGCTGGGTTTTTCGGGATATGTGGGATCGTGTCATGGAAACCTGGAGGCAGAAGATGCTAAAAAAGCAACAAGATGTTAAAAAAGCAACGAAAACCTCAATAAAGTGGGTTTGTGGTAAGCGAAAAAAAAGAGGCGGATTGGAGGGTGTCAGCCTGTGCAAGGGGTTTTTTTTCTCTGCCTCAAATATTGGATTTACGCAGGAAGAATCAGCTTTTGGATTGGGATGGTTTGTTCTGTTCAGGACACTCTTTTTATTCCCAAAAATCAGCATTTATACCTTCTGGCTCATTCCCTTTCCACCTTTTCCGTGAAGACATCATTGAGCAGGGAAGAGATTTGTTATTTTGGGGTATTTTCCTTTATTTTCTGGTTTTTCTGCTCTGAATTGCCACGGGAAGGTCTGGAGGAAGGACTGATCCCTCTTTCCGTACGGGAGTCCTTCCTGTGGCTCATTCCCACCCCGTGTGGGCACAGCCAGACATCCCACATGGAAAAACATCAGACAAATTCCTGCCCTCAGGATGAGCCTGAGGATGAGCTGAGCCTCACGATGTACCACCTCAGGATGGGAACCTCCCGTACCAGGACACAGATTTTGGATGAGCACAGGGTGGCCTGGAGGCCTCCAGATCTCATGGAATCATGGAATCATGGGATCACGGAATCATGGAATTATGGAATCACGGAATCATGGAATCATGGAGCTGTTTGTGTTGGAATGGATCTTTGCGTTGGAAGGGTCACCTTCCACTATCCCAGGTTGCTCCAACACTTCCAGGGATAAATTTGGCTTTCCAGAAGTTCTGCTACATCCAGGCAGAGAAATTCTTGGAGAGCTGCTCCGTGTGAGGCTCTGCAATATGAAAAGGGCTTCCCTGTCAAGCTAATCAGCTCTCCATTAAATAATGAATTAATTAAAGCTCCAGGCTGCTGTTCCAGGACCTGCAGCCTTGATCCCGTGGTGCCACAGGAGTCCTCTGGTCATCCTGTTCCTGCTTTGATGAGACATAAAAGAGACCTTGATTCCAGCTCGGAATGTTTATTGGAATCACAGCCCTTGCATAACGAGGATGTGGGGTTTTGGGAAGTAATTAGTGGCTAATTAAGATATTTGTAAACCTTAAGCACCGTCCAGAGCGGTCATTGATGGCAGAGGCCTTTGGTTATTGCAGCAAATGGATGGGTTTGGTGAGCTGTTATCCTTGGAATTTATCTTGGGAAGGAACAGGGAGCAGAAGGGACAGAAAAGCACTGTATTTTATTACAAATCTCTGTCTTTTATAGTTCTGGTTTTGTGCTTAATGTGCAGAGTTTTTCTTGTTGATTCCATCTTTGGGAGCCCCTTCCTGTCCTGCTCACAATCCCTTGCAGAATCTGATTTCTCTGGGATAAATCCACCCTCCAGAGATTGATTCCAGCAGGATTTCTGGGAGCTGACACCCTCTGTGTGGCAGAGTCTCGTTGTTCTTCTCCAGAGGGCTGTGGATGGACTCCTCATCCCGTGGTTCTCCTCATCCATGGATGCTCCTCAACACGGCTCCTGCAAAAGCGCTGGAATTAATTTCCCTAATTTCCCGCTGGCTTTGCATGTTCTGGGTTTTAAATGTTCCTCTTTCCTCCGGCTGCAGAGCAGGGTGGTGGTTTAGGGCTTTAGTGCTGTGTTCCAAGCGCTGATCTTGGAATTATTTCCCTGCCTGGGCAGAATTTTTGTCCAAAAATCAGGATCATCCCAACCTTCAGGATTGGACCCTTTGTCCAAGGCCTCACCATCGCTTCAGGGTGAGAGGAAACGGCCTCGGAGGTGGTTTAAATTGGATCTTAGGGAAAATTCCTTCTCAGAAAGGATGGAAAAGGCTGTCCAGGGGAGTTCCCTTCCCTGGGAATGTTCAAAAAAACCCCATGTGGATGTGGCACTTGGGGCCATGGGTTGGTGGTGACCATGGTGCTGGTTGGTGGTTGGACTTGGTGATCTTGGAGGGCTTTTCCAATTTAAAGGATTTTGTGATTCCATAAAATCCATGGTGGATATTGTATGCTCATGTGCAGTTAGGAGTGGTTTGTGCCCCAGAAAACATGGAATTTCCCCTTTGGAATTGTGACCTTGCCTGCAGGGTCACAGGAACTGAAATGATGGGAAAGCACCTGTGAAATCCAGCCAGGAATTCCTGACAGGCCACTCCATTTCCCTTCCACACCAGGGCCTTGATGGACCCTCTTCCATGGGGATGAAAGGGTAGAGGAAATTCTCCTAAGTTTTCTTGGCTTCAGCTGCTTTTCCAATCATTTTCCTGGATCAGCAAATCTCCCCCCGGGCTCTTCTCTCACCCCTGGGTCCCTTCCAGCAGCAGCTCCTCGGTGTTCCCCAACATTCCTCCCAAAAACCCAGAGCAGCTGAGCAGTTCCAGCCTCTGTTTACAGACAGAAGCAGCATAATTATCCCTCAGGAATAATTATCCCTTGCTGCCCTTCCCGGGCGGAATGATCTTGCTCAAATGTGTTTTGTGCCCCGGCTCAGCCCTGTCTTAACTCCAGCATCGTGTCAGGGCATGAATCATGAGCTGGGCCCAACTGCAGCTCTCAGGCAGAGGATGATTAATCCTGGCCACTCAGCCCTTCAGATTCATAAATATTGCAGAAGTAGGACACACAAATAACTTCGTTCTCCCTTCCAGCCGGCACAGCGTGGATTCCTCAATATTCCTGAGCCGGGCTGGGTTTGAATTCCTTGGATAATGTGAATTCCAACAGCTCCTTGGGGAGATTCTCTCTGGGTGATCTCCAGTTCGGATGATTTCATGATGTGCTGCTCAAACACTCCTTTGCTGTGCTTGATCCTAATTATTATCCTAATTAGGATGAATCCGTGTGGAGCAGCCTGGCCACATTATCCCAGGATTTTTCCCTGTCGCTGACAGGGGTTGCTCCAAGGAAATGTTTTCCTGAAGGTTCCCAAGGACACAGAAGTGACAGCAGCCCCCAAAATCCACAGGGAAGAGCTCAGCAGTTGTGAGGCTACCACTTGTGGGGGCTCCTTGTCCCCCTCTGATTGTCCTGGGATCATGGAATGCCTTGGGAAGGGATGTTAGAGCCCATCCAGCCTCCGTGGGCAGGGACGTTTTAATGGGATCAGAGCATCTCTGAAGGATTTCTCTGTCTGCAGCTTCTTGCCTCTGCCAACGGCTCTCTGGCATTTAATTAATCTGTCTGATCCGTTAATTAAGCTGGAATTTGATCCATCAGGACTTCAGAGAGCTCGAGTAGAACTAACAACACCCAGAATACACAAGAAATAAACATTTAAGGCTCAGGAATTTAGGGTGGTTTTTTTTTTTTTTTGCCTTGGAAATAGTTGTCTTGTCCTGTCCCTGTTCTCCTCTAGACCATGCTGGATCATGGATCCTCTGGAATTACACTGGAACTGCCACAGGAGAGCAGCTGGCAGAGTTCCTGTCTGGTTTTACTCTCTCCAGCAGCAGGGATGTCTGTCTAGAGAGCAGAACAAAACATCAGAGGACAGGAGAGCAGCGACCTCCTGCCGCCTCACCTCCTGCTGGATCAGCAGCCCAGGGAGGCCGAGTTGTCTCAGATATTTTATTTAAAACCAGGGTTGGACAGAGATCAGCAGAACCTGCTCACCACGGGCCACTGCCCACTCACAGGGTGACAATGTGCCTTTAAATCGGTGCTACCGGGGTGTCACCAAGGCTGTTTGTTCTCCAGGTATCACCAAAGCTTTTTGTTCTCCAAGTTCTGTTCTCCAAGTGTCAACAAAGATTTTTGTCCTCAGTGTGTCACCAAAATCTTTTGTTCTCCAGGTGTCACCAAAGCTTTTTGTCCTCTGTCACCAAAGCCTTTTGTTCTCCAGGTGTCACTTTTCCAGGTGTCACTTTTCCAGGTGTCACCAAAGCTTTTTGTTCTCCTGGTGTCACCCTCCACTTCAGGAAACTGCTGAGGGTGTGAATTTATTCTAAAGCCCCTTGGTGCAGGAATAAAATAACATTTTTTGTTTGCAGTTAGGATAAGGAAAAAGCATGGATGTGTCCTTTTCCAGCCTGGGCAGTGGACTGCAGGATTGAGGGAACATTTCTTGTTTCCATCTAGGATTTAGGCAACTTTTCATTCTGCAAAGCAGTGCCAGAGCTGCCCTTTCCTTGGAGCAGGCTCTGGAGCTGCAGGAGCCCTCGGGAAGAGGCTGAGCCTTCCAGGGCTCTCCTTGTGCCACAGCAGCACCTGCTGGGAGACAGCAGCTGGCACAGCTGGTGACAGCCTGGCACGGCTGGTGACACCCTCCCCAGCCGCCTGCCACCCCTCCCTGCCCATCCCACTGGCAGCATCTTGGCTGGCCCATCCTTGGTTCATCCCTGCTCCTCTCCTGATGGATTTGAGCCCCTGGACCAACCTTTGCCCGCTCATCTTTGCACGAGTGGTGGAAAGAGAGGAAACGGCCTCAAGTTGTGCCAGGAGGGGTTTAGTTGGACATCAGGGGGAATTCCTGCCTGGAAAGGGCTCTTCAGCTCAGGGCAGGGGTGGAGTCCCCATCCCTGGAGGGATTTAAAATCCCTCTGGATGTGGCACTTGGGGCAATGGTGGCCATGGAACAGTTGGACTCAATGATCTCAGTGGGTTTTCCAACCTGAACAATTCCATGATTCCCTGTTTCTAACCTTGCTCACCCAGACTCACCATTCCCTGCTCTGGGGTCTCCCGAAGCCTTTGGGGGGAAAAAAAAAATCCAATTTTTATTTTCTCCTCAATCCTTTTGAGGTGGATTGCTCATGGAGACCAATCCCACGTGCCCAGGCTGCAAGTGCCTGCTGTGTCACCGTTCCCCAAAAAACAGGGATTTATTTTTTCAGCCTGTTGCTAATTCCGGCTACATTTGCCAGTGGAACAGACAGCTCAGAGATAATTAAATACCTGTGAGGTTGTGACAACAAATAGCTGGGCTGAAAAGGGGAAACCTGCCAAAAACCCTCCTGTGCAAAGGTCTGCGGCTTTTTCTCCCCCTAATTAGAGAGTGGAGAATCCCCCTAATTAGAGAAATTAGAAGGTCTAAATTTGGGGGAGCTGGGGCCATAAATGGGGTGGGGACAGAGAAATTCTTGGTGGGATCTCAATGTTACTCAAAAGTGACCCAGAGGTGCAGCCAGGCTTTGGATTGATGGCATTGCCCCTGGAATTCTTCATCCCTCAGCAAAGGTTCGGGGCTTCTTCTCCCCCTAATTAGAGAGTGGAGAATCCCCCTAATTAGAGGGTCTAAATTTGGGGGAGCTGGGGCCATAAATGGGGTGGGGACAGAGAAATTCTTGGTGGGATCTCAATGTTACTCAAAAATGACCCAGAGGTGCAGCCAGGCTTTGGATTGATGGCATTGTCCGTGGAATTTTTTCATCCTTGAGCAAAGGTTTGGGGCTTCTTCTCCCTCTAATTAGAGAGTGGAGAATCAGGATCTGAATTTAGGGGGATCTGGAGCCATAAATATGGTGGGGATAGATAAATTCTTGGTGGGACTTCATTGTTTAAGTCTCTGCTCCTCAGAATTGACCCAGAGGTGCAGCCAGGCTTTGGATTGATGGCATTGCCCCTGGAATTCTTCATCCCTCAGCAAAGGTTCGGGGCTTCTTCTCCCCCTAATTAGAGAGTGGAGAATCCCCCTAATTAGAGGGTCTAAATTTGGGGGAGCTGGGCCCATAAATGGGGTGGGGACAGAGAAATTCTTGGTGGGACCTCACTGTTCCTCAGAAGTGACTCAGAGGTGCAGCCAGGCTTTGGATTGACGGCATTGCCCCTGCTATTCTTCGTCTTAATGGATGGCCTTGTCTCTCCTGTCCCCTCTGCTGTTTTCAGGAACAACACGAATAAATCCCAGGAACCATAACGAGCTATCAGCTGCCTCACAGTGACAGGCACTGCAAAATGCCATGGGAGACGAGGAGTCAGGGATTTGAGGGGATCTTTCCATCTGGGACACTGACAGAGCCTTTCTTATCAGCTGTCAGCACCCTCGTGGTGGTGCTCCTTATCTCAGCGAGGTGCAGCTTTTTCTGCTGTGCTGTTATCTCTGCTTTTTCAGGAAAAAACTGGTGGGAAAAGAGGGGGAATTATTGCACTTGCACAGGGGATTTTTGTCGTGTATCTGCTTTTCTCCCCCTCCAAAAATGGATGTGCTTCCTGTGTTTTTCCCAAGTTCTCTGTCTTGTCCCAGCTGGAATGGCTGATTCCCAGGGGGGGATTGGATAGCTCAGACTGGGATTGGATTTCCAGGTTGGATTGGATTCCCAGGCTGGGATTGGATAGCTCAGATTGGGATTGGATTCCCAGGTTGGAATTGGATAGCTGAGAACTGGGATTGGATTCCCAGACTGGGATTGAATAGCTCAGACTGGGATTGCATTCCAGGTTGGATCAGATAACTCAGACTGGGATTGGATTCCCAGGCTGGAATTGGATTCCCCAGATGGGATTGCATTCCTAGTCTGGGATTGGATTCCCAGGCTGGGATTGGATTCCCCAGATGGGATTGCATTCCTCATCTGGGATTGGATTCCTAGGCTGGGATTGCATTCCCAGGTTGGATTGGATAGCTCAGACTGGGATTGGATAGCTCAGACTGGGATTGGATTCCCAGGCTGGGATTGGATAGGTCAGACTGGGATTGGGTAGCTCAGACTGGGATTGGATTCCCAGGCTGGGATTGCATTCCCAGGCTGGATTGGATAGCTCAGACCCTTTGCTGTCACACAGCCTGGATGTGCTGGGATCTGGAAGAAGCTGTCAGCACCACATGTCCAGGGATAACTCCATGGACAATTCCCAGAGGGAGAACTCCCATCCTGGCCCAGCTGGGGCTGCAGCAGAGCTGTGTGGGCTGGCACAGGGCTTTTCCCTCGGGATATTGGGATCACAGGGACCTCAGGATATCAGGGATCTCATCCCAGGGCTGTGACACCTCGGCTCTCGTGGGCGGTGAATCCCTGAGCCAGGGCAGGCTGTGATTCCCAGGGAAGCCTGAGGAACCTCCAGCATTCATCCAGCTGGGAAAGGCTTGGATCCCAACAGCCAGGAGCAGATCCAGTGCACAGGCTGGGAAAGGACAAATCTGGGATTTTTCCTGATCCACACTGGGCTCTGTCACATTTGCCCTCAGCTGAGAAGCCACAAGCCAGATGAGCTGGAAAATCAGGAGGAGGCACCTGGCTGCAGGCAGGCACCTTTCCCTATAAACTGTATTTTCATTCTTGGAGCAACACCTTTCTCTACTTTGGTCCATGATTTCACAGTGCTCCAGCTTCCCTGGGAATTTTCCTGTGCTCAGAACCTGCTGTGGCACAAAACCACATAACTGAGAATTAATAATGTTTTATTCATATTGGAAATGCTTTATTAAGCAGTTGTTGTTTATTTCTTTTTAATTTTTCCTGATTTTTTCTTTTTAAGTATAAAATCATTTTTCCTTCCCTTCCCTGTGGAAAAAGCTCTTCCTATGCCTGCCTGTCCCACCTGACAGGAGCTATTAAAGCCTTCAAAACAGCTGAAAGCAGCACTTTGGTTCCTGTGAAAGCCCCAGATTTCAACTCTGATTCCTACCAGGCTTGTCAGGGCGGGAGACAGGGAGCAGATCCCAGGGGAAAGCTGGAATTGCTTCTCACTGGGACAAGTTTGTTGTTTCTGTCCCTTGGGGGTTGAAAATTGCTTTGGAATATTTTTCCTGCAGACAGGAGGGCGGTTCAGGCTGGGTTTTGTCAGCCCTGGCATTCCAGGAAAGGAGCTGAGGGAAGGACAGGGAAAAGAGGAAAAGCTCCTGGAGGGGCTGTGTTCCCACAGGGAATGTGTGTCCCTGCTTCGGGACAGGAGATCCATGAGGAAAGATGAGTTTTCAGGGGGCAACAAAGGAAAAGGAGGGTGGGCAGTGTTTAAGTCAGGTTTTCCATCTCTCCACCCACTCCACAGTATTCCAAGTGTTTTCCAAGCAAGGCTGGACACCTGCCACCGTCTCAGGCTGCTCCAATGACCAACCTGGCCTTGGGCACTGCCAGGGATCCAGGGGCAGCCACAGCTGCTCTGGCAATTCCAGCCCAGCCAGCAATTCCCAATTCCCAATCTCCCACCCATCCCTGCCCTCTGGCAGTGGGAGCCATTCCCTGTGTCCTGTCCCTCCATGCCTTGTCCCCAGTCCCTCTCCAGCTCTCCTGGAGCCCCTTCAGGCCCTGCCAGGGGCTCTGAGCTCTCCCTGGAGCCTTCTCCTCTCCAGGGGAACATTCCCAGCTCTCCCAGCCTGGCTCCAGAGCAGCTCCAGCCCTTGGAGCAGCTCCGTGGATTCCTCTGTGTGGATTCCCACACATCCACATCCTTATCCTGTGTCCTTGGCCATCACCTGCTCACTGCGAGGTGCTCCTGCTCCATGGGGCTGCTAAAATAATTCCAGTATCCCTTTTGGAATTGTTAATGCCAGTCCCCGTGGAATAAACACCGCTTTGATGAACACCCCGTGACAGACCCCAGCTGCATTTTGGGGTCAGGCCTCCAATTCTGGGGTGATTTCTCAGTTGCCACAACCCTTCCTCATCCACAGCCATTTATCCACGGGCTGGATAAGAAATCAGCAGCCAGGCTGTTCTAAAAAAACCCAAAAAAACGGGATTTAGTGCCAAATGATCCTTAAAAGGAAAGCAGAACTGGCAGTGGGGGAGCGAGCGATGGTGGGAGGGCGCTGGGGAGCACTGGGACGGTGGCAGGGACACACAGGGAGGGCACGAGTGTCACAGCAGGGCTGGGAAATCTTCTCTGAGGCTCTCCAGGCCGCTGAGAACTTCACACCATAAATGTGGGAGCTTCCAATGAGCACAACCCAGGCGTTCCATGGATGATCCCCGAGCAGGAAATCCATGCCTGGTGCCTGTGGATAAATCACTTTTCCATGGATGATCCCCGAGCAGGAAATCCATGCCTGGTGCCTGATTGTTGACCCCTCTCCTCTCCCGCTTCCCAGTGCCCCCCAACCTGACGGTGCCTCAGGAGAAGTCCCCGCTGGTGACGCGGGAAGGGGACACCATCGAGCTGCAGTGCCAGGTGACCGGGAAGCCCAAACCCATCATCCTGTGGTCTCGGGCCGACAAGGAGGTGGCCATGCCCGACGGGGCCCTGCAGACCGAGAGCTACGATGGGATCCTGCGGATCGTCAACGTTTCCCGGGAAATGACCGGGACCTACCGGTGCCAGACCAGCCAATACAACGGGTTTAATGTCAAACCCAGAGAGGCCTTGGTGCAGCTCATCGTGCAGTGTGAGTAAAACCTGATTTCCCTTGGTTTTCTTTCTGTCGTGCTGAGAAAAAGCTGATTTATTCCTCACCTAAACAAACAGCAGCAAGAGTCTTATATGCTGTTACATATTTGATGCGGGGTTGTTTGTCTCTGTAGTTCCCTGAATCCATGAATTCCTTGTAAATGGGGAAGTAAAAATGACATAGGAGTCTCATTTCTGGTAAAAAAAAACCAAAAAACCCCAAACAAAACAAAAAAAACCCAACCAAGTGTGAGGCAATCATTATTTTCCCCTTGACACATGAACAAGCAGACAAGATGGGAGGACATATTTCTCTAAATGCTGAGCTGATTCTGAGCTCATTTGTTGCTGCTGTGTAAAACAAGGAGGGAAAAAGGAGGGCAAGAGCTGTTCCCTGGGAGCTGATCCGCATCCAGATCCAGCCTGCTCTGCTCTGCCAGCCAGCCTCGGGAATGGGGAGGGAAAAGGAGGGGAATCAGTTATTTTTTATTTTGGAAACGTGTGGTGCTTGTTGTCAGAACATGGAAAGCCTGGTTCTGACAAAGAAAGAGGTGGTTTCTGGGGAATAACGGGGGGATAAGGAGCCATTCTTTGTGCTGAGTGACTTCCCTGCCTCTGCTGCTCTGTCAGGACTTAATTTGGGTGTTTTATGAAGTGCAGCCCTCATTTATTCCACTTTCAGATGGCCCAGTCTTCTGTCACTTGGCTTTTTAGCAGCGCTCTGTGCTCAGCACAAGTGACCTCTTTTGGGGCCTCCAGGGAAGAGCTGCTCCTCACACGTCCTCAGTGCTGATAAGCAACTGATTTGTTTTTCCTGGCTCTGCTTCGTAATAGATTGTGGATTCATTGATTACTTGGTTGGGATCTGCAGGACTTTTATTCCAGCTTTTTCCTGCTGCTCCAGCTTTAAATCCCAAAGTTGAGGCTGAAGGGAGGATGGAATCTTCTCCCCTGTGGGTTTCTCTTAGTTGTGGGGTCGGCTGTGTTAGGAGTGGGTTCATCCCACTGGAATTTGAGAGTGAGGGATCTGTGCCTCCTGTCCTTGGCTCAATCATTTTTTTCTTGGAAAAAAAGAGGCTCAGGGGGGACCTTGTGGCTCTGCACAGCTCCTGACAGGAGGGGACAGCCGGGGGGGTCGGGCTGTGCTCCAGGGAACAGGGACAGGAGCAGAGGGAACGGCCTCAGGCTGGGCCAGGGCAGCTCAGGGTGGGCACAGCAGGAATTTCCCCATGGAAAGGGTGCTCAGGCCTTGGCACTGCCCAGGGAGGTTTGGAGTGCCCATCCCTGGAGGTGTGCCAGGAATTCCTGGAGGTGGCACTCAGAGCTCTGGGCTGGGGACAAGGTGGACATTGTCCCACAGCTGGGACTCTGACCTTGGAGCTCATTCCCAACCTCAACAATCCCAGGATTCTGTGAATCTGGGAATGAGAACCACCACAGAAACAGTGGAGAGTTGATCCTTTTAAATAAGGATAGGGGAAGTAGCTTCTTTCCCCTTTTTCTGGCATGAATTTGCTGTGAAAAGTAGAAAATATTTTGTGGCTGAGGAATTCCAACAGCTTCCCACTTCCTCAGGACCTGAGGCGGTTCCTGGTGGGTCCCTTGGAATGACTCTGCTGACTCTCAGATTCTGGGGATGCACTGCTTGGGTCGCTGTTATTTCCCCACCTTTTCTGGCTGCCAAACCCCTTCTTTTGATGCATTTTTGTTCTGCTTGGGATGCAGAATTTTCCTAATTCTGAGAGAAGAGGCACAACCTGAAAATCCTTCCAATAAGTAGGAGTTCAACAGGTATTTCCAGGCGCTTTTCCTTTCATCTCTCCGTGTTTAGAATTCTGCTCCCTTTGTTCACATCCTGGCAAGTGACAAATTGGAGATGAATGGAGAAAAATTATGGAAAGCTTTGATTATTTTTCCTGTGGGAGGAAAGTTTTTGTTCCCAATGACTTGAGCAGCGTTTCTGTACCGACGGTGGCATTTAACCAATTGTCATAAAAACCAGTTCTTTTCAGATTTTGGGAATATTTATCCTAGATGCTTCCAGCAGTGATGAACAGGGAAAGATATTTAATGGAACACTTTTATTTAGAGAATAACTAATGGATTTCACTGTGCATGTGCTGAGTGAGAATATTCCCATTCTTGGGAAGGTTCTCCTTGTGACTGCAGGACTAACTCTCTAGAAGTGGTTAATTAATCTATTATCAAGGAATTATGGAATATCCTGAGTGGGAAGGAACCCACAAGGATCACAGATCCAGCCCCTGGCCCTGCACAGACACCCCAATAATCTCACCCTCCGCAGCCTTGGGAATGTGCTCATTCCCTGGGAATCTGTTCCACAGCGCAAATCCTTCTGTGGAATTACTGCTCCAGGTCACACCTGTTGGGTCAAGCTAAAGAAAAATTAAAAGTAAATCCAAATATAAAGGATTTTTTAATTTAATTTGACCCTCTCATCTAATGAGTTTTTTGTTTTCCTCACCTCTCTTCTCTGTTGCCATCCCTTTATCCTATCTCAGTGATGTCAGGATCCCAGCCTGGGAGTTCTCCAGGAAAATTGTGGTTTTTTGGTCTTGGTCACAGTTTCTTTTTCAGCTCTGGTTTAAGATTTTTTTGTTTTTTTGGTGTCTTTACCTTAAATCCAAAAACTTCTCTAGAAAAATGAAAATCCTGGAGTCACAGAATGGTTTGTGTTGGAAGGAAGTTTCAAAGCATCCCATTCCAACCCCCTCCATGGGCAGGGACACCTCCCACTGTCCCAGGTTGCTCTAAGATGAGGTTTCCCATCATGGGTTAGAGGGGAATTGGGAATTGGGAATTCCTGGCAGGGCTGGAATTGCCAGAGCAGCTGTGGCTGCCCCTGGATCCCTGGCAATGCCCAAGGCCAGGTTGGACACTGGGGCTGGAGCAGCCTGGGACAGTGGGAGGTGTCCCTGCCATGGCAGGGGTGGCTCTGGATGATCTTGAAGGTCCCTTCCAACCCAAACCACTCTGGGATTCTATTTTATGAACTTCCAACCACAATTTTGGATAAATGATTTTTTAAGAAATAAATCAAACCCTGCTGGTGGCAGACAGGGCCCAATCCAGGCACAATTTGCCAGCTACACTTTTCCAGCTGCAGGAGAGGGTGGGGACATGAAAGTGCCACCAGATGCCACCTAAGGCAGCGTTTCCATCGTGACCCTTCCCAAGTGATCAGAGCAGTGAGGATGGGATGATTTTCCCCAGCTTCCTTTTCCTTCCGTGCTCCATAAAATCCTACTTACAGCACAAGCCCCTTCCCAAACTCACCCATCTCCAAACCTTTGGAAAGCCTCTTAAAATATCCAAGATACTTCATGGAAGCCTGGCTGGCAGAGCTTTGGTGGCCACATCGGGATGCCCCAGAATTTCCCATTCTGTTGGAGCTCAGCTTTATTTGTGTCGTTCTTCCTTGGTAACAAATTTCAAATAACTCTGGAAAAGGGGCTCGTCCTGCAGGGATTAGACTGGGAATGGAACAGAGCTAATTAAGGAGAAAGATGAGGCTGAGAGATGATCTCAGGTGCTGAGGCGAGCAGAAGAAATGCGTTATTCCCATTTTCCATCACCTGGAGAATCCAACCCTGAGTCCTCTTTCCTTGATTTTTGATTTCTTTGCAGCTGGGAACGGGAAAAGGAATTTTCCTGCCTTGGAAAGGCAATTTGGCAGCTCAGGAATGTGCTGGGTCTACTCTCGAAATATCTGCCTGATGAAATATTTATATGCAAATATTGTATTAATAATGGAATAAAAATTGTTGTGAGAGAAGGAAGAGTTCCCCATCCCAAATGGGACTGGGATTAATGAGCTAAAAACTCTTGGAATTTTAGGAAAGTCATTAGAAGAAAATGTTTGAACAGGTAGGGTGGCCAATCCCTGTGGGAATTTACCAGCTTCATGGAATTGCCTTGTGAATGCAGATCAGGAGTGTGGTAAAACTCCCAAAGAGTGAAATCTTCCAGATTATAAAATTTTAATTATGGAAACTCATTAAAAAGGGATAACCAAGGAATCTGAGAAATCAAGTGGGGCAAATATCTGGATTTTTAAACAAATCTCTTATAAATCTATGCTTAGGCAGGCTGAAATGATGAAGGGAAGCAGAATTTGCATTTAATATTAATATTATTTACATCTTTTTTTCCCCCTTACGATTGAAGATTTGAGTGGGAAAAGCTGATTAATATTCAGGACAAATATTACATAACCCAATCCATTCCCAGGCTGGTGCATTTATCACTTTCTGAATGAATTCTTTCTCTGGAGATAAAAGTTGGGTTTAATTTGGGCTGTTTGTGGTGGGAGAAAGGACAGCCTAAAAACAAGTTTAGAACAGGGTAATTTTTTTTTTTAAATTCTGAGCCATTTTTTCCCTTCTCTTCCAATGACCTTAACAACTTGAAAATACCAAAATAATGGTGCTCCCGTTGCTTTCATAATTTTGATTTGCTTTCCAAAGTGTTTTTTTTTCACCCCAGTGGTTGTATCTGAGGAATTCCACACTCTGCCCAAAAGGATTTTCCCAGGATATGACAGAGGTTGATGCTGCTAAGCTGAGCTTAAAACTTCAACCTTCCTGTGGGGATATTTATTGCTATATTTATTTTATATGTAAATACAGAGGGATTGAGGCACTCCAGATGGATAATTCCCATGCTGTGGCTTTTAACCTATGGATCATTCCGTGCTCCTTAATTCCTCATCCAGAAACTTCCCAGAAAACTGTAAAACAGCAAAATATGTTCTCTAAAGTTCTCATCCAATCGAGGCTGATTTCAGAATCTTTTCCAGAGGCAAGGATGGCTTTGGGTGTAATTTATCCACATGGAGCAAGGCAGGGAAAAAAATAGGGAAATCATGGATGGCTGGACCAGGAAAGAGAAATCCCAGGAGCTTTGTGACATTTAGCAAGGTCAAGGGCAGTGTGAGTTTGGTGACCCGGGGAGGTCATGAATATGCAAACCCTGGTGCTGTGGAAAATTTAGATGAGAACCAGATAATTTGAATTTTTTCATATTTTTTTACTAAAATTATTATCACGGACAGGCCTTCCTGTCAGAAATTCCAAAAAAAACCGGAGCACTCCAGAACCTGAATAAACAGAAATGTTATTGAGGGAGGCAAAATGGAATTATTTATATTGGGGGCAGGAGCAAAGAGTCTTCCAAACAAAAATGGTTTTGGAAGAAGAAAAAACGAGTGGGAAGAGATGTAAATATTCCATATCCATATTTAAAATAGGAAGGATCAGAGCTTTGGTTGCTCCAAACCCCATCCAACCTCAAACACTTCCAGGGATGGAGCAGCCATAGCTTCTTCCTCGATTCCCAATTAATATCAGGTTAAGAGGTTGGATTTGAAGGGAAAATGGGAATTCCAGCCCCAAAGGGTTGAGGAAAACCCATGAGATTATTCTCTAAACCTTGTGGAATTCAGGGATATCCATCCCCACAGTTATCATGGGAAGCAGGTGAGCAGCAAGATGAGAGGGAATGTTGTGGTTGGAATATAAAAGAGTCACAAAACCAAGGACAACTCAACACCAGCCAGGGAAAGGTAAATTGGAATAATTAACTTGTCCGTGTAGTTAATTTTTAACAGCAGAAGATGCTGAATAAATATAATTCCTTTGTTATCCTGTAATACTTAGGAGATTAATTCCCATAATTACACAAAATATGGATTTCAACAGAACTCTGGTTGCAAAGTGCAGCATTAAAAATTAAGATTATTTGGACTGACACAGGACACAAATAACGCTGTCCATGGATGCTGCTGGAATTCATGCCAGCTGATTTTTTAGCTCCATAAATCCCTCTCCTCCTGTCTCACTTTCCAATATTCAACTTTGTACCTGTAATTGCCTCATAAAACAGAGTTTGGAAGGCAGTCCACAGATTTAAAGACAAGCTGCTGCTTTCTCCGTGCTCCCTCCCAAATCCTTTGGATTTTATTCCCAATTGCAGTGTTATTATTCAGGCCTGTCTGCAGCTGTTAATAGGGAGGTTTGTAAATCATTTTGCCTGTGGAGCTGGGAACAGTGTCAGCAGGAAGATTCCTTCCAGCAGGAATGAAATGAGAGCTCTTTGTGTCCCGCAAAATCAGGTTTTCCAGTGGAGATGGGCCAGAGGATGTTGGGTTCATAGTGGAGGTGCTGGATGCAGGGAATGCTGGGGTGGTTGGTGGGAATGAAGATTTTTTGGGGAGATTTCCTTTGGGTTCCACTAGGCTTTGAGGAACTACATCAGGAGTGAAATCACTGAAGGCAAGAGGAGTCTTGAGTGGAATCACTGAGGTTGGAAAATCCCTTTGGAATCACCAAATCCAACCATTCCCAGCACTTCAAAGGCCACCACTGACCCCCTGTCTCCAGGTGCCATAGGGCTTGGAAATCCCTCCAAAGCTCCCTGGGCAGTGCCAAGGCAGCTTTGAAATGCTTTGTGTGGGATACAACAGGAGGTGCCACAGGGGAACCAAGCAGATGAAGGTTCTGATTTTATGTCCTTGCCTTGGTAGGACATGGATCTCCCCCTGGGTGCTGTCCAGCTCCTCCACCTGCCTGGAGGAGCTTCCATGGACCATCATTCCCTTGGGAATCACTCCAGTTATTATCCGTCATCCATGGAATTGGTGGTGTCACCACAACTCCTCTCTGTGGAGACCACACTCATCTCCTAGAGGGGAGGGTCTCCATGGGCTGGTGGCTCCATGAGCAGCTTCCCTGCTGGGAATTCCTGATAGGAAATTCCTTGTAACAGGATTTCTCACACTTTCCTTGCATTCAGAAGCTCTCCACAGAATAAAGGGAGCTGTCACACCTTCCATTTATTATTGGTTTGGCAAACAAAAGCAGGGACATTCTAATTCTTTTTAGAGGAATTGTTATCTCCAGGTAGTTCCAACCCTTGATAATAAATTCAAACCATTTAAAATTGATGCATGTTCCTCGCAATTGATACATATCCCTCACAATTGATCCATAGTCCTCACAATTGATCCATATCCCGCGGAACTGATACAAATTCCTCATTTTCCAGGCTCCATTGCAGTTCCAGTGCCCATTAATAGATATTTTTATCATAAAGCCACTTTTCTCCCTGCTCTCATTGACTCCAGATGGGGCAGTTTATTTGGCTTTATTCGATCATTCCGATGGATTATTGGCACATTTTATTCTCTATCAAGGAACAGACTGATCCCATCCTCATTTTCTAATCTGTGGCAGGGCTGGCTTGCAGAGAGAGGCAGAGACACAAAGAAATCCCATTCCTGGATGGGAATTCCTATTCCTGGTTAGGATGACAGGACTTGGGACTGATTTTTCCAAAAAAGGATGGTGATTTTTCCTTTTAGGAAGGTCCTGGCTTGCAGTAGAGAGGCTGCAGATTCACACTCTGCTGTAATTTGTTTCATCAGCATAATTATGATTTGTCTGGGCAATGTAAAATCATTCCAAGAAGTTTCATGGAGACTGGTAATTTCTGGAATGATCCATTGGATGCTGGGTTTGGTACCCTCAAGACATTGGGAGCCACAAAGGAGAAGCAGCAACATCTCTACATCACCTCTATTGAAACAATCCTGGGATCTTGGAACATCCTGAGCTGGAAGGGATCCCAAGGATCCTCCAGTCCAGCTGCTGGCACTTCCCAGACATTCCAACAATCCCACCCTGACCCTCAGAGCGTTGTCCAAGCGCTCCTAAAGCTCTGGCAGCCTCAGGAATGTGCCCATTCCCTGGGGATCCCGTTCCTGTTGGGTTTCGTTATCCTTTGCAAGCTGACTTGATAATAAATTCAAGCTTGACTTGGAAACCTGGAAAACCAAATATAAACCCATGGAAATTATCCTTTGCAAGCTGAAATCCTTGACTTGGAAACCTGGAAAACCAAATATAAACCCATGGAATGGCTGAGGTTGGAAAGATCATCGAGCCCAGCAGGATATCCAGCATGGCCAAGGCTTCCATGTCCCTGTTGGAACTGGAAAATGATAAAATCCCAGGATTGTTTGGGTCAGAAGGGACCTTGAAGCTCCTCCAGTTCCATCCCTACCACGGGCATCGTTGTTGTCAGCCTCCAGGGTTCTCCAGACTTCATGGATCCACTTCAAGGCCAGGCTGGATGAGGCTTGGAGCCACCAGGATCCCTGCTCCAGGAATAAATCATGGAACATGGTGGATTTCTGTCCCTTGGGCTTGGCTTGGGCTGATGTGGAAAAGAATCCCAGAATCCCAGAATGGTTTGGTGGGAAGGGGCTTAAACCCACCCAGTTCCAGCCCTGTCAAGGCAGGGACACCTCCCACTATCCCAGAGGATTAAGAATTAAGGAAAACAGGGAACTCAGGGTGTTCCAAGATATTTTTCATGACAATCCCACTGACTATGCAGAGCTCCCAAACATATCCAAGGTGAGCCCTGATGGAGTTTGGGGAGGAAATGAAAAGAGAGAAAAAGATATTCCTTCAATAACCTTGGAAATTCAATTTTGGAGATAAAACAGGGCTTGATAAAATTGGTTGAGGGGGAAGATGAACTCCAACAGGAGAGGAAGCAGCTGGAAGGAGGAGAGGAGCAATATCTGGATTTACTGGAAACAAAAAGGCAATTCTGTGTAAAACATTGGGGGGGTAGAGAAAGCAAACTTTGAAACAATAATATAAAATTTTAGAGACTCCTGTGGGAGGAGGAAAACAAGGAAATGTTGGAGTTTATTCCATTCAGCATGAAATTGTTGGACACAGAAGATAAATCCATCTGCCCTAAGAGCAGCCCCACGAACAGAGGTGATAACCCTTATTTATGCATTTATTTATTTAGTTGTGAGGTTTTTTATTTAGTTGAAGTAGAACCTAAATGCAAATCCAGGCTCAAAGATGATGAGCAAGGCCTGATTCCTTGGAATCTTCCAAATGGGATTCAAGTATTCCCATCATTTGGGACCAGGAAAATCCAAATGGACTCAAACCCTGTTTCTCTGAGGTTTTTTACATCAGATCTACCCAGGGCAGTTTCATTTCAGAGCAAGGCTTTGCTTTAATGCTGGACATTAGGACACATCTGAAGTGGGGAACATCATGGGGTGGTTTTATTTTAGGAGTTGTAATTCCTTCTTTCCCTGTGGCCACGCACTGGGCTGAACTTTGGGGAACTTTGGGGTTGGTTGGAGGGACCTTAAATCCCGTCCAGTGCCACCCCTGCCATGGCAGGGACACCTCCCACTGTCCCAGGGTGTCCCAGTGTCCAGCCTGGCCTTGGGCACTGCCAGGGATCCAGGGGCAGCCACAGCTGCTCCTCTCCCAGCCTGGCTCCACAGGAAAGGTTTTATCCCATTGCTGTTTCAGTGTTGTTTGGTGCCTCCATCAATGCTCAATTTCAATGTTCCTTCCTTTAAAATAATTTGATCCCTTTTTTGAATGCTGGCACGGATGAAGGGAAGGACGCAGGGTTTGTATTCCCAAACTGGTCATTCTGCCTCAGCTGAGGGCTCCTTGTCCTGCTTGTCATTCTCAGGAGACACCAGGAATGATCAGGGAGAAATTCTGGGCTGAGAATTTGCTCCAATAAATTCCCATTTTGCCCATGTCCTGCTGTTCTGAACTGTTCTCTTCTGGCCCTAACTTTTTTTTTTTCTATTTTCTTTAAATCTTCCCAAAGCTTTTTTTATTTTGGAACCTGAGGACAATTTGCCCTCCAGCTCTGACCTGAGTCCCTCTCATTTTCCACGGATCCCAGGCTGAGCCATCTCCAGGGTTTCAATCCCTGACCCCAAATTTTCAAGCCCTGACCTTGGCTGCTTAAAAATAGGGGCAGTTCAATGAATTCCATTCTCTGAGGTTTGTTCTAAGTCCCAGGTTCTAAAGGAGATGAAAGCCTCACCCTGCCCAAAGGTAAATGAATAATTTAACTTAAAGCCTCGACTCTGCACATAAAACAGGCCCCAAATCTCCCAAGGACAGAGAAAGAAAGAAATTTGGGGAGTTTGTTGATAATTCTCTGGTCTGATCAAGAAAAGCAAACCCCGTTTGGGTCTAAAGTGACCTTGTCCACAGGAGAAATAAAATACAGAGGTGAGAACTGATCTCTGTTTCAGGACAAATAAAATGTGTTGCAAACACTGTCCAGAAGGGCAGTAAAAATGGGATTTTGGTGCTGTTTGAAGTCCATACATTTGTTTTATGTGCACATTTCTGTGTTTTCTGCTCTCCCCACAACATCTCTTTGCCTCCCCTGTCCGAGTAAAAAACACTTTTTATTTCAAGCCATCATGCTGAGATCTCCCCCAGGTGTTTCCAGCTCCTCTGCTCCTCTCCCTGCCTGGTTTTTCCATGTTTCTCCCTGGTTTATTTGGCACTTGGGGCTGTAACATCCTTTTCCATCACTTTTTGGGAGCGTGGGCGTGGTTGGGATGTGGTGACCCCAGCTCTGGGGGTGAAGGTCACCTGGGCTGGCCGAGCTGTGCTGGAGGTGGGTGGCACTGGTGGCATCTACAGGAGGGTGCAGCCAGGTGGGGTCGGGCTCTTATCCCAGGAAACCAGGGACAGGATAAACAGGAACAGTCTCAAATTGCAGCAGGAAAAGTTCAGGTTGGATATTAGGGAGAATTCCTCCATGGAAAAGTTGCCCGGCCTTGGGAAGTGGTGGAATCCCCATCCCCGGAGGGATTTAAATCCATGTGGATGTGGCACTTGGGGACACGGGGCAGTGGTGGCCGTGGCAGTACTGGGAATGGTTGGTCTTGATCATCTCTGAGGGTTTTTCCAGTCTAAACTACTCTGGGATTCTCTCTGGAATCACGAGGCTGCTCCAGGGGCTGCAGCTCCCTTGTTTTACTGTGGAAAAGTAAAAAAACTCAGAGCAGGGAGCTCTGGGAGAGCTTTCAGGAGTGGGGAGAGCGTTTAAAATGCCCCATTGTTCATTAAAGGGGTTGTGTGCTGATCACAGCCGTGTCACCTCCCGGCTCAGTGTCACCTGGCTCAGTGTCACCTGGATCAGTGACACCTGGATCAGTGACACCTGCCAGTGACAGCCTGAGGGGAACCAGGAGCAGAATCCAGCACTTCTCTTGTGCTGATAGGAGCCTTATCTCGAATTCCCAGTGTGCTTTTCTCACCTTTCTTCCCTGCTTTATCCTCCCTTCCTGGGTATTTGAGTGTCCTTGAAGGATCCTGGGAGGGTGGGGAGGGGTTGGGCTGGAATTGCCAGAGCAGCTGTGGCTGCCCCTGGATCCCTGGCAGTGCTCAAGGCCAGGTTGGATCAGTCTGGCACAGTGGGAGGTGTCCCTGCCCACGGCAAGGATGGAGTGGAATGATCTCTAATATCCCTTCCCTGCAAACCCATTCTCCATCCCCTTCCCTGCTCTGTACGTGTCCAGTGGAGTTCAGCCCCACAAATAATGGAATTTTTGTTGCAGGAATAAGTAAAAAAAAATATTTTCCTGCTAAATATTCCAAAGGAATACTGGTGTGAGTCACTCCAGGAATGAGCCAGGATGTTGCACCCCTGACTGGATCCCTAAGGGAGGAGAGTTGGTCCAGATCCCAAATGGAATCCCAGGCCCCCAGTCCCTCTCCATCTCTCCTGGAGCCCCTGCAAGGATCTCCCTGGATTCTTCCCTTCTCCAGGTGAGCACTTCCAGCTTTCCTCATTTGGCTCCATGATTTTTTAGCTGGAAAATGCTTTAAGATGAGTGCAGAGGGTTTTTTTCCCCAGGTCACCAGTGGGTCCCTGTTCCTCCAGAGACATTCCTTAATCCTGGATATGGAAGAGACAAATTTGGGATCCAGGCCCTGCCCACAGAGAAGGACCCTGGACCCAGAGCTCAGCCACGGCTCCCCTCGTGAGCTCTGTAGGATTAAAATGTTGCTCACTGCTGTTCCTTGATTTATATTCTAGCCAGGACAATTTTAATTCCATAAAATCCAAGGAACAGCATCAGCAGAGCCCATAAAAGACGCTCAGAAGAGCAGACACTTTTAAAAACCCAGGGATTATTCCCATTTCATGGTTTTTTAAGGAAGCTCCTCATTATTCACCCATCCCCTTCTGGCCCCAGCTGGACAAATCAAGCAAATCAAGATTTGCAGATATGGAGGGAAATGAATGGTGCAGCTTTGCCCCAAAGTTTTTATTTTATCTGTTTGTTTTTGCTCATTTGAATATTTATCACTTGCAAACCTTGCACGTGCTCCAGCACAAATATTGAAGCTCAGGAACCTGGGAGTTGCTGAGTGAGGCTGGATCTGGATTTCCAGAGAATTCAATGCCCTGTCAAGGAGCCAAACCAGGACAGAGGCACCAGCCTGGAAAATCCCAGCAAATTCTGCAGACAGGGGAGACAACTCGAAGCACAAAATCAAAGTTAGCAAATTCCTGAGAGTGGTGACTGGGATTTTCCATTGTAAATCCTTCTGCAAAGCAGAACAGGTACAGAATGCAGAAGAAAATGAAATTATTAATAATTTTATACTGAAAGTTACCATCAAAATCCCTCTAACTTAAAATTAGGACCTTGCTAGGGATAGGATGAAAAAAATTAGGAGTCTATGATGAGAATTTTTAGAGTTCTGACAAGGGATGGAGGGACAGGACACAGGGAATGGCTCCCACTGCCAGAGGGCAGGGATGGATGGGAGATTGGGAACTGGGAATTGCTGGCTGGGCTGGAATTGCCAGAGCAGCTGGTTTAGAGTTCTGACAAGGCATGGAGGGACAGGACACAGGGAATGGCTCCCACTGCCAGAGGGCAGGGATGGATGGGAGATTGGGAACTGGGAATTGCTGGCTGGGCTGGAATTGCCAGAGCAGCTGTGGCTGCCCCTGGATCCCTGGCAGTGCCCAAGGCCAGGCTGGACACTGGGACACCCTGGGACAGTGGGAGGTGTCCCTGCCATGGCTGGGTGGGCTTTATGGTCCCTTCCATCCCAAACTATTCCAGGATTTCATGAAATATTGTATCATGGATACATCTGTGCAGGGCAGGGTTTGGAATGCACAATTCCAGAATGGATTTGCGCACCTCTTTTAATTTACTCCCAGATGTGCAATTTGCTTTTTTTCTATTTCTGGCCATGATGGTTTCATGTCACTAGAATAAATCCGTTATCCAAGGTGTAATACCTCTATTCCAAGTTTTGGCTGGAAAATTGCTGCTGTCATTTCACAGGGATCACAATCCCTGTGCACTGGAGCTTCCCAAAGCTCCTAAATCCCATCTTGTCTGTGCTTCTCCGTGTCCTGAGCTCCAGGCTCCATTCAGACACCTCCAGACCCACCTCAGGAGCTAAAAACCCTGGAAATGTGGCTGCAGTGGAGACTCTGGGAATAGACAGCTTTGGAAGTGCTGGATAACATTCCTGTGGTGTGAATCCCACAGTGGCCACAAACCCAATGGAAAGCGAGCAGAGGCACCACTTTTTATTGTTATTTATTTATTATTCCCCTTGCTGGAGCTGGGACAGAAAAACTCGTTATTTGTTTAGCTTGAAATGCAAATTGGAGGGGCCAAACCTGCGGGTGAAGCCTCTGCTTGGGGCATCACAGTGGAAATAAATTCCTGGAATTTTCTCTTTAACAAATCCCACTATAAAAACCAGGATTTGACCCTCACCGGGAGGAGCAGCTGTGTGGTTCAAACCAAAGAAGCATCTCACTGTCATTCCTCTGGATAGCTCCAGAACTTTCCTTTTTCTGTTTCCTAATCCTTAAAACATGAATGTACTTAGGCTAAAAGACTTCATTAAACATTAATAGAGGGCCTGGTTTAACTCCAGCCCCTTTTGCTTCCCAAAGATAATTGTGGAAGAGAACGAACCGTGCTCCCTTGGCAGCTTTGCTGGAGATTTTTCCAAAACTAATAGTGGAATTATGAAAGGAATAAGGAGGGAAAAAGTAAATTAAATCAAATTGCCAAAGCCTTGGGGAAGACCTGATGCAAATGAGTTCAACGCTGAGAAGTCGCAAACAAATCCAGTTTTTCTCCTGCACATCTGGGAAGTCACAATCCTATAAAAGCAATGGAAAAAAACTATGGAAAAATGAGCTGTTAACTCTGGTTGGGGCTTTTATCAGCCCTTCCCTTTCCCATTAAAGTTATTACCTGCAAAAGTGGGATTCAGGAATGAGCAGCCCGAGTTAATTTTCTCTTCCTGTCACTGGGGATCATCAGCCCCTGGATAAATGGGAATTGTGGGGTTTAAAGACTTTTTTGACCTTAAAGGCAGGGGAAAGTTTCATTTAAAAGCTGTTTATAAGGCTAAAGTAGCTTGATAAGTAAATAAAGCAGGGGGAGAAGAGAGAAGGGCCTGAATACAAATTCCCGTTAAAATCGTTAAACTGAGGCGCCACGGGGAGGGGAAATCATTCCCTGGATTCGGAGCATTCTGTGGAAGCAGCAAGGAAAACAAAGGAGGGAATGTTATTCCAAACCAGAGATGAGTTTTGGATGTTCAAACATTCCAAGGATTTATGAGTAAGGGGAGAAAATGACAGAAAAATCATCCATGAAAGGATTTTTAACTCCTCAAACACAGAGATTCGGGAATATTCCTGTCCCAAAATTCCTGTGCTCATCCTCAGGGATTTAGGATCAGGACATTGGATCAGAAGGGTCCAAATCATTCCCTGAAATCTTTCCCTGGATTTGGAGCATTCAGTGGAAGTAGCAAGGAAAACAAAGGAGGGAACGTTATTCCAAACCAGAGATGAGTTTTAGACGTTCAAAAATTCCAAAGATTTATGAGCAAGGGGAGAAAATGACAGAAAAATCATCCATGAAAGGATTTTTAACTCCTCAAACACAGAGATTCGGGAATATTCCTGTCCCAAAATTCCTGTGCTCATCCTCAGGGATTTAGGATCAGGACATTGGATCAGAAGGGTCCAAATCATTCCCTGAAATCTTTCCCTGAATTTGGAGCATTCAGTGGAAGCAGCAAGGAAAACAAAGGAGGGAACGTTATTCCAAACCAGAGATGAGTTTTGGATGTTCAGCATTCCAAGGATTTAAGAGCAAGGGGAGAAAATGACAGAAAAATTATCCATTAAAGGCTTGTTAACACCTCAAACATGGAGCTTCCCTGATATTCCTGTCCCAAAATTCCTGTGCTCATCCTCAGGGATTCAGGATCAGGGGGGTCCTCAGCAGATGCTGCTTGAGCATCTTTTTGTTGTCATTTTAGAGATTCTTCTGTGCCTGGCTCCAAGTTTAGGGAGAATTTTCCCAGGATTTTTAGGTGTATTTTGGTGTGGGTGGAAGGGCTGGAGAGGTGATGGATATGGAATTATCTTTGCTGGAATGGGGGAAAAAATAGAGAATTTCCAATTAAAAATCAAATATTTATTCCAGATAAAATTTGCTTTGTTATAAAGATCAAATTATACCAGGAACAGCAGCGGGTGCCTTGTTGTGATCATGATCCATAAAAATATGGAGAGTTCATGAAATCTTGGAATGCTTTAGACTGGAAAAGCCCTCTGAGATCAAATCCAACCATTCCCAGAACTTCCAAGTCCACCACTGATCGTGTCCCCAAGTGCCACCTGCACAGGGGTTTAAATCCCTGCCAGGAAGGGGACTCCACTGCCCTTTTCCAATATTTTCCAGCTTTTCCATGGAAAACTTTCCCCTTGGACAACTTACATCTCAAGGTAGAATATTTCCTGGAAAAGAGTGACTATTGGTACATTTTATTAATAATTCTTTTGATATTCATTATATAGCAGGATCTGGGAGTTTTATGGGAAGTACAAATAATTTAAGACAGGCTGGTGAGAGGAAAACAGGAGATTTGGGAGAGGCAGCTGCACAGGTCTCCCTGAGAAAACGGTGGAGATCTGGAATATTTTCTTTCCCAAGGATAATTCCTGTTTTTAAGCAACAGTTCCCTGCAAAGCTGCTGCTTTGGGAAACTTAGGAAAGCAGGAACATTTTAATGTTTTATGTAAAACATCTCATAAGGATACAAAACCTCCCTGTGCCACCCTGGAATGGGAGGATTTCAGGAATTCTTTCCCCTTAGGGGTTAAAAAATGAGCTGAGTTCTTTAGAAAGCCAGAATTCCCTGGTTTGCATCCCTTTGGGTACACGTTTTCCATGCATTTTCCTGGCTCTGAAGAGCTGTGCTGGCACGAGCAAGAACCATTGCTCAGCTGGATTCTCCTTATTTTCCAGCCATGATGAAGTTTTCCAAAGGCAAGTGGCAGCGGGAAGTTTGGTCTGTGCACACACTGGATGTTGGTTATATTTTATTTGTTGGTGTTTTGCTGGAATGAAAATTCTGGTGGAGTTTGAAGCTGTGAATGTGAATTATTTAAAATCAGTTTTGTTTGAGTTAGGGCGGAACAGGCGGTTCTGGGTGTGGGGAACTGGGACAGCAAAATCTCCACCAGGATGGAGAAAAAAGATCTAGAGGTGATGGTTTTTGGTAGAGCCAGACAGCAGCTCCTGAGGTGGGCAGTTCATGGAATCATGGAATATTCCAAGCTGGAAGAAGCCCGGCTCCCAGCCCTGCACAGACACCCCAACAGTCCCAGCCTGTGCATCCCTGGTGTCCAAACATTCCCAGAGCTCTGGCAGCCTCGGGAATGTGCCCACACATGAGGTCCCCATTGAGCACAGATTTATTATTCCCCAGATATTTTTTTTTTATTATCCCCCAGATTTATTATTCTTCTGAGTACAGAGTCACCAGCTCAGCTCTGTGCCTGGGGCGTTGCTGCCTCGTGCACTTTATCCAGAGAAAGTCCCAGAATTCCAGACTGGTTTGGGGTGGAAGAGACCTCCCAAGCCACCTCATTCCACCCCTGCTATGTCTGGAACAGGTTCCATAAGTTGCTCCAGGCACTGTCCGAGTTAAGACAAGCTTACTGGTTTTATTCAGTGTCGTTCCAAAGGATCTCCAAACAAAACTTGGGATAGTCTTGTCTCCTTGGACAGGCCCTAAACACTGACCTGGGTTGATCCACT
Source organism: Pyrgilauda ruficollis (assembly GCF_017590135.1). Classification (NCBI taxonomy): domain Eukaryota; kingdom Metazoa; phylum Chordata; class Aves; order Passeriformes; family Passeridae; genus Pyrgilauda; species Pyrgilauda ruficollis. The sequence continues at coordinate 1,465,960 of NW_024511321.1, forward strand.
CTCTTGGGATGGATCCTAAACAAGAATCTGGGTTTAACATGTTTAGTTTTTAGAAATTTTAACATGTTTAGTTTTTAGAAGGTGCAAAGAAGAACCTCCTGCAAAAGGAGGAGACCAGGTTAGTCCTGTCTCCTAGGACTGGTCCTAAAAAAGAGCCTGGGTTAGTCTTTATTCCTAGGATGGGTCCTAAACAAGAACCTGGTTGGTCCTGCCTTTAGGACTGATCATTAAGAACAACCTGGGTTAGTCCTGTCTCCTATGATGGGTCTCAGACAAGAACCTGGATTAGTCTTTATTCCTAGGACAGGTCCTAAACAAGAACCTGGGTTAGTTTGGATGCCTAGGATGGTTCCTAACCTGGGTTAGTCCTGTCTCTAGGAGAGGTCCTAAACAAGAACCTGAATCAATCCTGTCTCTAGGAGAGGTCCTAAACACGAACCTTGGTTAATCCTGTCCCTAGGCCTGCCTTCCCCCCACTAACACCCTGCTGCCCTGGCTGTGTCTCCACAGACCTAGGAGAGATCCCACACAAGAACCTGTATCAATCCTGTCTCTAGGAGAGGTCCTGAACAAGAACCTAGATTGATCCTGTCTCTAGGACAGGTCCCACACAAGAACCTTGGTTAATCCTGCCTCTACGACAGGTCCTAAACAAGAACCTTGGTTAATCTGTCTCTAGGACAGGTCCTGAACAAGAACCTGGATCAATCCTGTCTCTAGGACATCTCCCACACAAGAACCTCGGTTAATCCTGTCCCTAGGTCTGGCTTCCCTCCTCTAACTTCCTGGTGCCTTGGCTGTGTCTCCACAGACCTAGGAGAGATCCTAAACAAGAACCGGGGTTAATCCTGTCTCTAGGACAGGTCCTGAACAAGAACCTGGATCAATCCTGTCTCGAGGACAGGTCCCACACAAGAACCTCAGTTAATCCTGTCCCTAGGCCTGGCTACCCTCCTCTAACTTCCTGGTGCCCTGGCTGTGTCTCCACAGACCTAGGAGAGATCCTAAACAAGAACCGGGGTTAGTCCTGTCTCTAGGAGAGGTCCCACACAAGAACCTCAGTTAATCCTGTCTCTAGGACAGGTCCCACACAAGAACCTCAGTTAATCCTGTCCCTAGGCCTGGCTACCCTCCTCTAACTTCCTGGTGCCCTGGCTGTGTCTCCACAGACCTAGGAGAGATCCTAAACAAGAACCTGGATCAATCCTGTCTCTAGGACAGCTCCCACACAGGAACCTCGGTTAATCCTGTCCCTAGGCCTGGCTTCCCCGCTCTAACTCCCTGCTGCCCTGGCTGTGTCTCCGCAGACCCCCCGGCGGTGGAGCCGGCGTTCCTGGAGCTGCGGCAGGGCCAGGGCCGCGGTGTCACCATGAGCTGCCGCGTGCTGCGGGCGTACCCCACGCGGGTGCTGAGCTACGAGTGGCGCCTGGGCGGGCGCGTGCTGCGCACGGGGCAGTTCGACCTGCAGGACTCCACGGAGTACACCGTCAGCAGCCTCTCCCGCGACTCCTACGGCGTCTACAACTGCAACATCATCAACGAGGCGGGCGCCGGCCGCTGCAGCTTCCTCGTCACAGGTAGGAGGTGTGGAGCTGGGAATTAATCTGATTTTTTTTAATTTGTTTTTTGGGTGGTTTTTGAAGGAGTTTTAGTCAGTTTGTTCGGGTTTTCCCAGGGGGTTGAAGGTTTTCTTCAAAACTGTGTTCATGGAGTGTTTGGGTCTTGGGTTTCCTGCGTTCAGGATGACCCCAAGAGTCCCTTTTTCCCAGCCCGATGGCCGAAGAAAGAGTCGGGATTCTTCGGCTCTGGTTCACAAGGTTGTTTATTGTCTATTATCCAAAACATTTTTCCTCAGACCCGCAGAGGTCTGCTCTGCAGCTCTGTCAAGGGCACACTGCCCAACCCTGGGCTGGTGTCTGCATTTTATCCTATGAGTTACGTGTACTTTATTTATCATTATTTTCCAATACCTATCACCTATGTTAGACTGTCTACTTCTACTCTAAACCAATCCAAATGTGCCACCATCACCCAGAAGATGGAGGCTGGGAAGAAGAAGGAAGAAGAATAGGACAATGCCCAGATCCCTCCATCTTGGCCCCTAGAATAAAATCCCCAAAATTCCACTTTTCACTCGGTGATTAATTCATTATTGCTCTCGTTAAACTTCTGTGACTTGTGATTCTTCATACAAGGTTGGTAATTTGCTCCATGGGTTAGGATCGAAATCCCAAGTGTCTTTGGCTTCCTGCCAGGACTCCCCAGCCCCCTGCCAGGGGCACGTGTCACCCAGGGCACCCACAGGGGTGTCCTGCCCCCTAAAATCCCCAAAATTCCACTTTTCACTCGGTGATTAATTCATTATTGCTCTCGTTAAACTTCTGTGACTTGTGATTCTTCATACAAGGTTGGTAATTTGCTCCATGGGTTAAGATCGAAATCCCAAGTGTCTTTGGCTTCCTGCCAGGACTCCCCAGCCCCCTGCCAGGGGCACGTGTCACCCAGGGCACCCACAGGGGTGTCCTGGGTTCCGACATTTGGGTTTTGTTGGGTGAGGCTTGATAGACCTCAAGCAACAAAAGGAAGTTTCCCAGATTTTGAGTTTGGAATCTCCAGGTTGGGAATAGCCAGGACATAAACTGACATGATGGGAATGACATCCCCTTAGCAAGAATTTCTCAGCACAATTGTGGTGGGAACACAGCAAATCCCACAGTTCTGGATGGTTCTGCTCCTTCCAAATGGGATCCAACCTTTGGCTGACACCATTCAGAGCCTGCTGGAGGGGTTTTCACATCCACCAACTTCTCCAAATCTTGGGATTTTAATACCAAAGACAGCTCTGAAGGACACCAGAAAAATTGTTTAGTCTCAAATGAGCAAAATTTGGTTCAATCTATTCATCAGGACTTGGATCCCAGACTGTGGAAAGTTATTCCAAGGCAATTATTTTGCCAGGATTGGGGCAGTTGGAGTGGTTTTAGCAAACCACAAAACGGAAAATGAGTCCTAAAATGATTTGATGATGTTTCCCATTTCCCACCCCTCCCTGTGCTCATTTAGGGTTCATCCCATCCTGCTAATTTAAGGTGGATTAAAGATGCTGGAAGTAACACTTTGACTTTTCTTAGTCTTTTAAAGTTAAAACTGAATTTATTTAGCAAATAAATTATTTTCCACTGCTCTCAGAGCAGTGGCTCTGTTGTGCTCCCAAATCTCAGCAGCACAGATGGAGTCAAAGCCCCAGGGAACTGAAAAAGCTGAAAAAAATGATGAAATAGTTAAAAAGGAGGCTTGGATTTCACTGGGAATGTGAATAGAGACAAGAAATGGGGCACTTCTTAGGCATAATTGGAAAAAAAAGCCCAATAAATAACTGCAAGGCAGGAATGTGGCAGTTGTGTGGAGCTTTTGTTTTGGGGGGAATAATGGGTTATTGTAACCCATTTTTAGCTGGTTTATTTCTGGTTTTTCATGCAGGAAAATAGAAATGTGCTGGACTGGGGCTGCAGAAAACCATTGGTATGCTCAGAGAAACCTTTTCAGTACAGCATTTCACGCAGCCTGGCTTGAAAGATTTATTCTGACCCCCGAACCTGCAAAATCTCCTTTTTTTCCCCTGTATATTTTGAGCCAGATTGGAGGAGATGAAAGCCAAATAAATCACACATGGAAAAGGGGTTAATTTATAGCATCTGGGCCAACATGAGGCAGATGTAACCTGCCAGTCTCTTCAAAATAAATAAGAAGTGACAAGGCAAATTGTGTTTGTGGGGAAGCAGAGCTGAGTTCATGCTCCTTACGGCTTCACCACCTCGAGATTTTATTCAGGGCCAGATCATATCCAGAGAGCAGCCAAAAGTCCATTCCAGGCTGTGGCTTCGGAAAACCCTGCCAGGGCTGGGAGCAAATAAATCAAACCTGATCCGTGAATGGCAGAGTCTGAGGAGCCTCCCTGAGGAAGGGTTTGGTGCCGGAGGAGGAGGGATGAGCACAGGGAGCTTCTCCCTCCCTGGAGCAGCTGCTGAGGTGCCAGAGGTTCCTCCAGGACACACCTGAGCCCTGCTGGGTCACGGCCTGGCCTGGCCTGGCCAGCTGGGGATACCACAGGAGCAGCTTTTTCGCTGTGGCGTGGGCTTCTCCAGGGAGCGTGGGCTGGTCTCTGTGTTTTGCAGGTTCCCAGTTTGCAAAGGAGGGATGAAGTGAGATTTTCTTCTTCTTTTTCTTCTGCTTCTCTTTCTTCTCTTTCTTCATCTCTTTTTTCTTCTTCTTCTTCTGCTTCTGCTTCTCTTTCTTCTTTTTCTCTTTTTCTTTTTCTTTTTCTTTTTCTTTTTCTTTTTCTTTTTCTTTTTCTTTTTCTTTTTCTTTTTCTTTTTCTTTTTCTTTTTCTTTTTCTTTCTCCTTCTTCTTCTTCTTCTTCTCCAGAGGTTTGCCAATTTTGTTGCTTGCTACTTTCCTCCTACATTGCCAAGGAAGAAAGCCATTCTATCAATCTTGAAGGACTTTCTCAGTGCTAAACAACAAACACCTATGTCAAATAAGGCAGTCTTTTCGCTGGTTTCATGATTATCCTCTTCTAAACCTGAAATGATTGCTTTCTTTCTTGGAATACCAGCGTTAAAAGAGGGTGACAGAACCGGTTTACCAATGCCCTTCACACGGATTTCATATGCTCTCACAATAGCTCGATAAAATCTATTATTTCTAATAGGATTGTTCCTGGTATCAATGGCAGCAAAGAAGAGACTTACCTAATTAGATAACAGGACACTCAAAAATTTACAAAAGCTGTTTTCCTGCCATATATACATGGAAGAGAGAGGGATATTCCAGTATATGATCATGCTGGACCTCTACCTCAGTTTTATTCCTGCCTTGGTAATGAACTGGTTTCTTCTTCTTCTTCTTCTTCTTCTTCTTCTTCTTCTTCTTCTTCTTCTCCTCCTTCTCCTCCTCCCTGCTTCTTCTTCTTCTATCTTCTTCCTCATCTTCTTCTTTTTCCCCTTCCTCTGCCTCCTGTCGTTCCTCCCTCTCCCTTTCTTCTTCTCTTTCCACTTTATCATCTTCATTATTCTTATTCTGCATCATTAACAAGCATCAGGCCAAGAAGGAATGGCCTCAGGCTGCCCCAGGGAAGGCTGAAGTTGGATATGAGGGGGAAATTCCTCATGGAAAGGGCTGTCAAACACTGCCAGGGGCAGCAGCGGAGTCACAATCCCTGGAATTGTCCAAAATCCATGGAGGTGGCTCTTGAGGCCATGGGATAGTGGTGACTGTAGGGGGGAGGATTGACAGCCACACCTGATGGTCCTAAAGGTCTTTTCCAACCTGAACAATTCCATGATTCTCTGTGCCCCTGGGGAGCCATTTAGGACTAGCATTACCTAGAACTGAGTTTACCTGACAAGTCCTGGTTTAAAATTTCTCCTCAGTTTGGGAAGTTTGACCCCCTTGAGCTGGAATTTTCTTTGCTGGGGCTGAATTTGTCCCCAGAGTTGTGTCCAAAGAGGGATTTTTAGATTTTTTTTAGACAATATTTTGTTCCCTCTCCACTAAATTCTTTAATCAGGGTTGCGTACACATCCGTGTGGGATTCCTTCCTGAATTTCCACCAGGAATCTCTGTCCATAGTGGATGGGGCTGGCTTAGCAGGACAATAGATTTAATATTAAAATTCAAAATTTCAATTATTCATCACAGCCCTGGGTAGGACTAAACAAAGCTCTAATGTTATTCCATGGACTTAATTCCTTTTATCAACCAACTCCTGATCCCACCAGCGAGGGAAGGCAGTTTGGAATATTAATTCCGTGTTGTTCTGGCCTGTGGAATTTTTTTGCCGTGGGATATTGCGTTAATTAACAAGCTCATCTTTAATTATTTACTTTGTCTTACATCACCCCGTCAGCGCTTCCAGCCAAGTGCGACATCAAGCCAATCAAGGGCTAATTGGGGAGGGTTTAATTGTTAGCTCGTGATCAGAGCTTTCCCTTTCCTTGGAGCTCCTGGAAGCTCTTCGGAGAATTGAGAGCTGACAAACCTGACAATCCAAACATTCCTTCCTTGCCAATACCTCTGGAAGGGATTGTCCCCATCCATGGCAGCTTTCCGGTGGTGCCAGGAATAATTCAGGTTGGAAAAGACCTCGGAGATGATCCAGTCCAACCTTCCACCACTAATCCATGGGACACTCAGGCACCTCACTTCTCCTGCCTTCCCTTCTCCCAGAAAACTGGGATTTGAGGAGATGGACACTGGATCATCCCTTCTGATGATCCCAGAATCCACCTCTGGAAAGAGCTCTCTGGAAACTCATTTTTTCTCTAATGAAAAGCATCTTCCAGACCTTTCCAGGAGAAGAACACATGGAAATATTTTGGTTTTCCAGGTTTTCCCTAATTTTTGGGTATTTTAAGTGGCAAAATGGAGCACAGCAAACCCTGGGTTGGGTTTGCCCCACCCTGTTTCATATGGATGGACCTGTTCCATGAAAGATCTTGGAACTATGGAATGGTTTGGGTTGGAAAAGGCCATGGAAAGGGACATTCTTAATAAAATCTGGTTGCCCCAAGCCCCATCCAAGCTGGCCTTGGACAATTCCAGGAGTGGAATATCCACCCCATCCCTTGGCAAACTCTCTCCATGGATTTAAGTCAGCATGAACTCAGATTTAGAGGATTTAGGAATGTTTTGTCCTCTCTTTGGGAAATTTTCCTTAGTTCATCCCACATTTATGAAGGATGAAGGATTGGATGTGCTGATGGTCCCCTCATTTTCCCAATTCCCTGGGACATTCCCTTTTCCTGCCTTGTCCAAACCACAACTAAATGATGCCCTATAAGATCAGGCACCTCTCCAGGAATTTCTGCCTCAGTGTTTGTTCTGTGTCCCTGCCACCATTCCTTGTAGCACCGTGGTCCTCAACATGGAGCTGGAATCATTTCCAAAATCCCACTGGAACAGGAATCCCAGAGAAGCTGTGGCTGCCACTTGTCTGAGCTTTAAAATTCCAACTGGAGCAGCAGCACCAGTGCAAAAATCCTTTTCCATTCATCTGCCAGGAGATGGGGTTTTTTATTTTAATTAAAAACCTTGGAGATTCCAACAGAGCTTCTCCCAAAAATGTCCAGCAGGAAAGATCCTTTCCAAGGCACACAGAGCTTGGGTGTTGTTTTTATTCCTGCTGAATTCCTGCCTGGTTTTGGAGGATTGGGAACAGGAGAAGTTTTGCCAAGCCCTTGGCAGCAAATCCTGTCCTGTCCTAAAAACTTGACCAGGGCAACTTAAACCACAGGATATCTGGGAATGGGAGCTTCCCAAATCTCACCCATCCCAGTGTGGGAAGCAGGAATCTCCAGATCCTACTAAAACTGGATTTCTTTCTCCCTCAAGGCAGCACCGCAGAGCTCAGAGCCCCAGAGTGATGGAAATGGAGCTGAGGAACTCCTGGAGTTCAGCTCCTGGGGTCGGGTGGGGACTGGGGGATCGGGAATCCCGAGCAGGAGCAGCAGGAATTGCAGGAACGGCAGCTCTTGCAGGGCTCAGCCAGCAGATGTCACGTTTGGGTATCGCTGGGGAGGAGCTGGATCCTCGGGAAAACCCCAGGGAAAGGGAGGAGGCCGGGACGGACACCTGGAGAAGGAATCTCATGGATGCCACTGGAGCATTCCACGTTTTTCTTTCTTTGGGATGTTGGGTTTCTGTGCCAGGAATGGGAACCTCTAAACCCACTGGAGATGGACAGACCTCAGATAAATTGTAATTTGTGCCCCAATTAGGCATAAAAAGTTCGTTTTATTCCCAAATCATCCCGTCCCTGCAAGTTACAATTCATAATTCATAAATATAATAATTCATAATAATACAATTCATAATTCTGAAAATATTTTGGGAAGAGATTTTTCTGGGAAGGGTGGGAAAGTCTCATCCCCAAGTTCCCAGTGGGAGCAGCAAGTATGGGGTTGTCTGTCCCTGGAATTCCCTGGAGCAGCTGCTTCCTCCAGCTATTGGGGGGATTATTTATGATTAATATTTTAATATGAATAGACTTTATTAACATTAACCCTGCTCAAGTGTCTTCAGCTGCTCAGCCCAAACAATCCAGGCCTTGGAAGTTACTCCTGGAGGACAGGGAAGGCCCTGGAAGTCATTCCTGGAGGATTAAGGGAAGGCCACAAATGAAAAAAAACATCTCTAAGGGCCCTTCCAAGCCAAATAATTCCCTGATTTTCAGCTTCCGTGGTTATGGGGAGGCAGGAGGTGACTGGGATGATCCAGCTGCAGGATTGGGATGAGGAGCAGATCCAGGAGGAGACAGATATTGCCTTTCCCAAATGCAAATAAAGAACAAAACATCTTCTCATTCTTCCTGCAACCCTTCTGTAAAATAGAGATCCTGGAATAAAGCAGAGCATGGGAAGGGGCAGCATTTTCCATAAATTCAGTATCTCCCACTATTTCACACAGTTAAATGCAAGGTTTTATTTAGGATTTATGCTCTCCCAGCATGGTAAAGATGGAAAGGGCTGGAGCTGAGGTTGCCACAAGGGGAAGCATTTATAAATCTCTGATTTTATTTCCTTTCCCTGAATGTGATAGAGCGGGAGCTGCTCAGAGCTCACAGCCAGCTCTGCCACCAGCAGTGCCACAAACATGGGACAGAGCTGCTGCAATTCCCAAAACTCTAAGGAATTGGCAGAACTTGATGGGAAAATAAGGATGAAACAGATTAAGGAAATGATTCCTTGAATGCTCAGCGTCCACACAATTCCCATTGTTTGTCCCTGCAGGACAGGGAGCCAAAACCAATCCCACCCTTTGGGATCTGGGACATTTCGGGACACAGGGTTTGGGGCACTTGTGGCATTGCTGAGATCCCTGTGCTGCTCTGCTCTCATCCCAGCTGGAATTTGCAGTGCCCAGTCCAGCAACAATTCCTTTAAGGAATTCTTTTCCTCAGGGATAAATGGCTGAGTGACCCCAACGGACCACAGGATGAGGAATCCTGGCTGATCATTTTCTCTAAAAGAGACCAGCTGAACCTCTTTCCTTTTATTTAAAAAACTAAAAATCCCCCAGTCTTAAAAAATAAGGAACGTGGAATCCAAGGAGGCAGATTTTTTTACAGATTTTAGGAGCTACAAATTGACAGCAGAGACATTCATGTGTCAGAAACAGCTGGTCCTCAGCCAGATTTATTGTCTGAGATTTGAGGATGAAAGGGATGGGAACACTTCAGGGAATGTTGAAAAGTTGAGGAAGCCACGGAGCCAACAATGAAATCCTCTTGAAATGTGGAAAACAGCTCCGGGATTGAAGGCAGGGTGGGAAATGGTCACTGAGAGATGGATCCTTTTATCGGAGAGAAATCGAACTCCAGCACCAAGATCTGCTAAAATCTGGAGGATTGGGAGAGAAAGCACTCTGCCTCCTGGATTTCCATCCCAAGGGATGATAAGAAATGATCTTGGAAATTCTGTATTAGGACACTTCAGCCCATTTGGTAAATGAATGGGAATTTGGGGGATTGCAGAGCTGGGAGGGGGATGTTGTTTCCTTGCTTGGAACAGCTTCAAACCCAGGGAGAGAGAGGGGGGCTTTGGATAAAGGCCGGGAGTGCCAGGACAAGGGGAATGCCTCAATCCTCTTCTGTTCAGGGCAATTCTCCAGCGTTTAGATCCCGGTGGAGCTTGGGATGGAGCAGCTGAAGAGACTTTTCCCTTTGCCTGGTTTCTCTAATTCAGTGCCACAGACATTTCATCCCATTTCTGACCTTACACTGGTACAGGGCTGGTGGAAAATGTTTGGATGTTTGGATGCACTGCCTGGAGGGATTGAATGCTGCACAACAAATGCTCATGACTGAAAATGTCCAGCTGGAGAAGAAAAGGCTGCAGGAAGAGCTCAGAGCCCCCTGAAGGGCCTGAAGGGACTCCAGGAGAGCTGGAGAGGGACTGGGGACAAGGATGGAGGGACAGGGAATGACTTCAGGCTGGAAAAGGGGAGATTTAGATGGGATATTGGGAAGGAATTCCTGGCTGGGAGGGTGAGGAGGGGCTGGGCTGGAATTGCTGGAGCAGCTGTGGCTGCCCCTGGATCCCTGCCCCCCAAGGCCCTGCACCTAGGGACAAAGAGAGACACCCAGGGACACACAGGGGACAGACTGGGACAGACAAGGGGACAGACTGGGACAGACACAGGGACTGACACAGGGACAGACACAGGGACACCCAGGCTGAGGCCCCTCTCAGCTGTGGCTCCTCTCCAGGCTGAGCAGCCCCAGCTCCCTCAGCCTTTCCTGGGCACGGAGATGCTCCAGCCCTTCCTCATCCTCACATCCCTGCTCTGGACCAGATCCAGGAGCTCCAGGTCCCTCCTGTCCTGCTGATCCCAGAGCTGGACACAGGGTCCCCAAGGATGAAGCTCCGCAAACTCTGGACCACCTGGGCTTTGAGGTGGGAAACCCATTAAGTGCTGAGATCCCAGAAACCTCTCACATTCCTGTCATCCCAGCTAAAAATGACTTTCCCACCCCAAAATCCACATTGTGCCAACCTCCAGGCTCCCAACCTTGAGCAGAACTTTCTGTGTGACACAACCCAACTCCTGCTTCCATTCAAAGCTCTGGGAAGCCTCAGAGAAAACCACAAAACCAACATCCTCACGTCCCTCCCCTGGATGATATCCAGGAGCTCCAGGTCCCTCCTCTCCCAAGATCCAGAGCCAAGGGATTTGGGGACAAGGGACATTTCCAGATTCCCCATAACTCCCACACTTCCAGAAGTCACCCCTGCTTTCCCTGCACTCCAAACCATGTCCCCACTTCCCGAAGTTTACAAGGCAAGCTCTGAGCGTTGTGCTGTTGAATTTCCAGCCTCTCCATTCCCGGTGTTGTTTTCACAGGGATTTGGGATAATGCAGCTCGTCACGGTGCCTCATTATTCCCCCAAAGGTGCCGGTGTTGTTCAAGTGCCCCTCCTGTGACAAGTGGCTCATTACAGCTCCTCTCAGTCCCCCCCAGAGATCCCATTATATCCAACAGCAGTGGGAGTGGGAAGAGGATAATTTGCATCCAGCATGAGCTTTTCCCATTATTCCCACTTCTCAGGAACAAGGAAAACAAATCGTCTCGACCGCTGCTCCCTTTTCATTCCCGCTGCATTCCCTTTTTTCCAGCAGCGGTTTTGCTTTGCTCCCTCTGCTTGGAGTATTGCTGTTTGCTCCTCCACTCCGGGCTAATTGAAGGTACTCCTTCCCATGGCAATTGGGAAAAATATCTTGGCTAAGAGGGCTCTTTATCCTTGGAAAAGAAAAGCGTGGTCAGGGAGAAAAGCTGGATCAATAGGTGCCATGTTGCTGTTTATTCCCAGGATTTTGCCTTTGTTCCTTTGCATTTTGGGGGGCTTTTAAGGCATTTTTTTCCTCTTCTTCTCACGGCTTTTCTGCTGATGGAAATTGTCCCATTTGGAATTTGAAATGCCTCTCATCCCTCTCTATTTCCACCTGGGTCAGGGATCATTTTGAGGAGAAAATCCCTAAATTCAGTGTTTGTTTCATCACAAACTCCTGAAATCCCAGTTAAGGGAAGGGAGTAATGAATCCATATCCTCCCATATTGCATGTGACTGGCAGGCCATGTTTTCCCAGGTTTTTCCAGCCCTTTGCCAATTATTCCCACTGCCAAATCCCGGCAAAAGTATGGATGAAAGTAGAAAGATCTCAAGGTCTTGGATCCTTGGAATGAGGAGCTGGATCTCAACCCTTGGATCCTGGGAATGAAGGGCTGGCTGCAGTAGGATCTCAGCCTTTGGATCCCAGGAATGAGGGGCTGGATCCAGTTGAATCTCAACCCCTGGATCCTGGGAATGAGGGGTTGGATCTCAACCACTGGATTTTGGGAATGAGGAGTGGCTGCAGTTGGATCTCAGCTCCTGGATCCTGGGAATGAGGAGCTGGATCTCAGCCCTTGGATCCCAGGAATGAAGGGATGGCTGCAGTTGGATCTCAGCCCTTGGATCCTGGGAATGAGGGGTGGCTCCAGTTGGAGCCCTTGGAGCTGGGAATGCCCAACTGAAGTTATTTCCTGATGATTTCCCCATGTTTTCCCTCCTTTTCCCGATGGATGGGTGAATTCTTGGCTGGCTGAGTTATTCTCTGGCTGCCTGGCCAGGGAATTCCATAGTTTCTGGTGATGCCTTGTGCAGGCTGCCCTAGAGCAGAGGCTGGATGGAGTTCCAGAATAAAGCAGGGATTGATTCCAAGGATCTCCTCCATGGATCCACCTTGGGCAGCACAAGAGCCCAGCCAGGGCTGCAGCCAAGATGAACCCAAATGGTCCCAAAATGCACGAGCGCTCCCGGGGTCTCTCCCTGGGATCAGCTCTGCTCCATGTGCACATTGCAGTTCAGTGTCCAATTCCAGCTCAGCCCCTGCACTCCCATCCTGCTTGTTTTTCTCTCTGCAGCCCACGGGGTTTGTGCTCCTGGGCTGAGATTTGGATCATTTGTCCTTGGTGCCCAGCTGGAGCAGGAATTGTTTTGTCTCCCTGCTCTGTGCACAGAGCTCACCATGCCCTGATGTGAAGCCCAGCCCCACACACTGAAGCAGCTCAGAATCTGAAAATAGAAAAGCCAAACCTGAGGCATCAGTGCTTTCCCTAACTCCATCCTTCTCCCCAGGAAAAGCCTACGCCCCGGAATTCTACTACGACACGTACAACCCGCTGTGGCAGAACCGGCCGCGGGTCTATTCCTACAGCCTGCAGTGGACGCAGATGAATCCCAGCGCCGTGGATCGGATCCTGGCCTATCGCCTGGGAATCCGCCAGGTGAGGCCGGGAGCACCCGCGCGGGGTTTGCCTTCGGAGCCGCCTGGGCTCCGGGACATCGGCTGGGCTGTAAGGGAACTCTGGGTATTTTATTTTATTTCATTTCATTTCATTTTACTTTATTTTATTTTTACTTCATTTTAATAAGTTTTTTTTTCCCCTGTCTATTTCCACAATCCATCCTCCTCCAAGTCATCCTTCTCCATTTACCTTCTTTCTTGGGAGCATCCAGCTGATAATTTTTGGGAATTTTGACAACTTCCCACTGAGCTTTCCCTTCAAATAATCCCCCAACAGATTGATCCCGAAAATCTTTCTTTGGATATTCAGCACCTGGAATAATAATTGGGATGGGACATTGAGTGGAAGGATCAAATGAATTTTACAGAGGGGTATTTTGGAAAATATAAGGAAGAAAATCGTTTGTTATCCCACAGATTTCCCAAAAGCTGGGATGAGCTTTGGAAAGCAAATCCTCGATTTTGGTGTTTTATTTATTGGGATTTGGGCTTGGGCGACTTCCCTGGAAGTTGTGGAGTTCCTGGGACAGGGCCAGGGAAGGGCTGTGGTGCCAGCAGGGGGCTGGAGCTGGGATCTTCCTGAATCCCAGGAATGTGAGATGGAATCGGGGATGTTTAATCCGTGTTTAACTCCTGGCATTGCTGGGCATGAAGCGGCTCCGGGGGTCCCAGGCCCCAGGAGGAATCAGGAAATTCTGTGAGGAACTCGCTGAAGGAAAGGAATTTCTGATGGAAGTAACTGCGTTAGGAATTTTAGCTGTTTTTCCCATTTAATTTTAATTTCATTTTCATTATGTGTTTATGTAATTAAAGGAGTTACTCTATGTCAGCCTAATCCAAATACTCCCATTTTTCCGCCCCAAAGCCCCATTTCTTTGGGAATTCTATCCCTGCCTCTCCTCACCCTCCCAGCCAGGAATTCCTTCCCCATATCCCAGGAAGCCTGGCTGAGTCACAGAACCCTGTGACACATTCCTGTCACATCCTGCTTCTCTGCTGTCACTGGCATTGAGAGAAATTCCTCACTCTGAGAGGGATCCAGTGCTGGGAAAGCAGGACACAGGGAAAACCTCTGCCATTCCAAGCACTGGTTAAGGAGAATTCCAAAAAAATAATCACAAATAATGTTATAAATATTATTTGATAAAATAATTAAGCTTGGCTTAATGACAAATCTGGGAAGCCAGGAAGGGAGGGAAAAGGAGTCACAAAAATAGGGAATTGTCACTTTTCTGCCTATGGAATGAAAATGGAAAGATGGGAAAATGGGAACTAAAGTTCCCCAGGAGAAATGGATTTATTTATTATTTATTTTATTTCAGACCCAACCTGAAGAGCAGGAATTCTGCAGGTTCCTTCTCTTAGGATCATGGGGATCACATCTGCTCCAAAGGGGAACATGTTGGCAAGCTGGGAATTTCCAGCAAATCCATTGGATTTGCTCTGGGGCATGAAAAATATCAAAAGTTTTCTTCAGAACCAGTCACAGAAATTACATTTGTGGCAATTAATTCAGTGAGGGAACAGAGAGAGTTGGAACTCCACATTTTTATTGGAATGTTCCTCCTGTTGTTCCCAGAAAGGATTTTAATCTTTCTCCTCCAAGGGAACATTTTCTGTCCCAAAGATTTCCCTGCACGCATTGATTTTGGAAATCTAAAGAAGCTTTGGTGGTTTTTTTGTGGAATGAGGGAGGAAAAGTTTGGCCAAAAAAAAAAAGAGATTGTGACATGCAGGGACACGTTTTTCATTGATGTTCCTGGCATTGGGAAATTAAATTAGAGCAGGAATGGCTGTGATTCCCAATTTCCACTTTTCAGGGCTGATTCCTCCTGTGCTGCTTCTTCACAGCTCTGAGGCTGCGTTTGCAAACAGCAAGGTGAGGTTTGGACCAGGTCTGCTCCTGCCAGCTTAAAACCGGTTCTGAGCTTCAGATGGATCAGGGAAATATTTATGGATCATGCTGAAAATTAAATTTATGCTGATTTTGACTTAAGGAATTCAGAACTGGGAGTTGGAACCCTGTGGGGAAAGGCTGGGAGAGCTGGGAATATTCCCCTGGAGAAGGGAAGGATCCAGGAAGAACTCAGAGCCCCTGGCAGGGCCTGAAGGGGCTCCAGGAGAGCTGGAGAGGGACTGGGGACAAGGATGGAGGGACAGGACACAGGAAATGGCTCCCACTGCCAGAGGGCAGGGATGGATGGGACATTGGGAACTGGGAATTGCTGGCTGGGCTGGAATTGCCAGAGCAGCTGTGGCTGCCCCTGGATCCCTGGCAGTGCCCAAGGCCAGGTTGGACACTGGGGCTGGAGCAGCCTGGGACAGTGGGAGGTGTCCCTGCCCATCCAGGATGGGATTTAAGGTCTCCTCAAGTGTCCGTGGGGAATATGCCATAAAATTCACATGTGACACCATCAGAACCCCTGGTCTGGATCCTAGAGCAGCTCAGGAGGTTCTAAATCCTCCTATTTGGAGCATTTATGGAAAAGGAGCTGGAAGGGATCCACCAGGATCATCAAGTCCAGCTCCTGGACTTGTCTTTGAGAGCCTTCGGGCTCTGTGAGTTTCCTGGTGGGACCTCACTTCTTCTGCCTGTGGCACACTGGGATTTGCTTTGGGATTTATTTGGTGGCCAAAGGAATCAGCCATAAAACTGGGACATGTGGCACTGTCAGGACACCTGGTCTGGATGCTAGGGCAGCTCAGGAGGTTCCAAATCCTCCTGCATGGAGCATTTGTGGAAAAGGGAGTGTGGAACACATGGAATTTCCATTCCTGAGGGCACTGCTGAGCACAGCCTTTCATCTGGAGCTGAAGGATGGGGACAACCTTGGTGTCCCATCAGGGGAACTGCCTGGATTGGGTCATCCTCAGCTTCCTTGGGAATGTTCCAAGGACTGCCAAGACATTCCTGCACAGTAGGGACATTTTTCCATCTCCTTAAGAGCCCTCTGAAGAATATTCCAACAGTCATGCATTTCATGGATGCATTTTTCCATTTCAACAATGCATTTTTGGATATGGCTTCGGAATCAGTGACCCAGATTATTCCAGTTTTTTTTTCCTTTTCCAAGCATCCCTGTGTGTATTCTCTGGCCATCCTTTGACAGTCCAGGAGTTGATTTTATTAAGTCTCCAATCACGGAATATTTAGGTTGGAAAAGCCCTCTCAGACCATCAAATCCAATCCGTGTCCCCAAGTGCCACATCCACACTTCCAGGGTGGCAGCTCCAGCACTTCCCTGGGCAGCTGGTTCCAAGAAAATGTTTTCCAAGCTTGCAAAAAGATGGTCCCAAATGCCCCTCAGAGGGTTTCTCTACTCCTGGAAGTTTATCCACCCAGACAAAACCACTTTGGACCTCCCCATCCAGCTCCTGCCTCATGGAGCTCAGTTTGGAACAGCCATGAATATCCTTGTGCTTTTCCAGGAGCTTCACCTGGAGATCCCGGAGCAGCTCCATTCCTGCAGCTGCTCCAACCACCTCTGGCTCCCTCTGGCACCACGTGGAGACATCTCCTTCCCACACTTTTCCTGTCCCCAAAGCCAGAATTCCATCTCTTCCCAACAAATGACAACGTTTAGCGACTCCCGGCATCCGAGCAGCGCCAGGCGGGCGCCTCCGGCTCTCTGATATTTCCTGTCAGCAGGATGAAAGCAAATTGAAGCAGGGAGACTTTTCCAGAGCAGCCAGGGAGGGCGTGCAGCTCTGATCTCCGCGGTGGCTGCTCTCAGCAGGTGACAGCGGGTGACAGCCACGTCCCCGCCGCCGCGGTGACCTAGAAAAGGAGCAGTTCCGCTGTGAAGGAGCCATAAAAATTCAGCTGGTCCCTGTAAACCAGAGAGCAGCTTGTTCCAGCTTGATACATAAAAGATTCAGGCTCCCACCTTTCCTTTATTCCCAGCCCCGGGAGCCGGCGGTGTCCGTGGGTTGGGAATGAGAATCTCTTCAAACAGCCCCGAGCAGGGCACGGCTCTGGCGCTTCCTCCCGGTCACCTTTGGGTTTGAGTGGATTTTTGACTTCTGCTGTCACTCAGCGCTGAGCAGGGACAGGTGGATTCAAATATCCTGGGAAAGGGTTCTTGGGAAGGCTGAGCAGACGCTGGCTGAAAACGGAGACGGGAATTTTCTGTTGGTGCCACGGCACAGATCCCAAAGCCCTGGATAAATGGCTATGGATAAAGGGAGTGAGGGTGCATTTATTGCCTTTCTGATTAAAGAGTCCCAAAATCCTGAAATGTTGTGGTTTAGAAGCCCAAATCTGATCCCATCCCACCCCTGCCATGGCAGGGACACCTCCCACTGTCCCAGGCTGCTCCAGCCCCAATGTCCAACCTGGCCTTGGGCACTGCCAGGGATCCAGGGGCAGCCACAGCTGCTCTGGCAATTCCAGCCCAGCCCCTCCAATATCTCCCAGCCAGGAATTCCTTCCCAATATCCCATCTATCCCTACTTTCTCACAGTTTGAAGCCATTCCCCTTGTCCTGGCACTCCAGGCCTTTATCCAAAGCCCCCCTCTCTCTCCCTGGGTTTGAAGCTGTTCCAAGCAAGGAAACAACATCCCCCTCCCAGCTCTGCAATCCCCCAAATTCCCATTCATTTACCAAATGGGCTGAAGTGTTCTAATACAGAATTTCCAAGATCATTTCTTATCATCCCTTGGGATGGAAATCCAGGAGGCAGAGTGCTTTCTCTCCCAATCCTCCAGATTTTAGCAGATCTTGGTGCTGGAGTTTGATTTCTCTCTGATAAAAGCATCCATAACTCAGTGACCATTTCCCACCCTGCCTTCAATCCCGGAGCTGTTTTCCACATTTCAAGAGGATTTCATTGTTGGCTCCGTGGCTTCCTCAACTTTTCAACATTCCCTGAAGTGTTCCCATCCCTTTCATCCTCAAATCTCAGACAATAAATCTGGCTGAGGACCAGCTGTTTCTGACACCTGAATTTCTCTGCTGTCAATTTGTAGCTCCTAAAATCTGCATCTGTAAAAAATCTGCCTCCTTGGATTCCACGTTCCTTATTTTTTAAGACTTGGCAATTTAAGTTTCTTAAAAAAAAAAAAAAAAAAGGGGAGAAGAGATTTTTTTTTTTAAATATATGTATCACAGAAATAATGATAATATTATAAAGCAATGAAATAATAAAAATGAATGGGAGGAGCAAGTCCAGGAGGATTGTTGATATAATCCTGCAAGAAGAAAGTCGATTACATGCCCAGGATTGTTCTCCTGGATTAGGAATGGTTTAATTGGGAAAGACTGTGCCCACTGTTGAATGAGCTTTCGAGGAGAAAAGGAAGGCAAAGAGGTTTATCATGCAACTGCCAAATCAGCGAATCCTGGAATATCCTGAGCTGGAGGGATCCCAAGGATCATCCAGCGCAACTCCTTCCCTGCCCAGACCCCCAGCAATCCCACCTTGGGCATTCCTCTGCTTCTGGCAGCCTCAGGCTGTGCCCATTCCCTGGGGAGCTGTTCCAGGGCTGATTCCACCCTCTGAGGGAGGAAACTTTCCTAAAATCCATCCTAAAGCTCCCTTGGACACTGAATTTCCTTCTGTCCTGTTGCTGTTCCCTGGGAGCACAGTCCAACTCCCACTCGGGACACTTTGGATCAGTTTGTCCCTGGCTCAAGCCAAGCCTCACCTGCCCAGTCTGGGCTGGGTTTGAGCTGTTGGTCCCAGCTGGATCCACAGGAGCCAGGATCCACCCCTGCAGGAGAGCAGGGAGGCAGGACTGGCTCCACACGGAAACACACATCATGGTTTGGGGTTCTGCTGGTTGTGAGAACACCAATTAAAGAGAGAAATGAGGGAAAGTGAGGGGAATTTTGTGAGGAGCAGCTGAGGGCACGGGGATGGTGCAGCTGGAGGGGAGGAGCTGAGGGGAGACCTCGCTGTGGTCCTCAGCATCCTCCTGAGGGCAGCTCAGATTTCAGTTCCCTGGGACAGGGACAGGAGCCAGGTTTAGGGTGGATTTTAGGAAAGGGTCTTCCCCCAGAGAGTGGAATCAGCACTGAAACAGCTCCCCAGGGAATGGGCACGGCCCTGAGGCTGCCAGAGCTCCGGGAGGGAGCACAACACCCTCTGGGATGCCCAGGGTGGCACTGCTGGGGTCTGGGCAGGGCCAGGGGCTGGGCTGGATGATCCTTGGGATCCCTTCCCACTCAGGATATTCCATGATTCCATGATTCTCTGCCATCAAGAACAGACCATCCTCTACAGCTTGCCTGAATCCCAGATATTTGTCACCGAGGCATTCCAAATGCTTGGGAATGAAGATGACACAGGAGCCACAACTCAATTTTATATTCTCACCTGGATAACTGTGATTATATTCCAGTCATAATTATGAAAGAAAAGCAGGAATAACACAATTTTCCCCTAGGAATTCCCTAGGAATTTTCCCTCTGTGATGTGCAAATGGAATATTTGCAAATATCCCATTTGTCCATGAGCTGAACTGTCCAATTTTAGATATAAAACTTCCAAAGAAATCTATTTTTTTTAAGGAAAATCTATTTATGTGGTGATAAATGGCAAAAAAAGTTACTTTAAACACCACCACAATTTTTTATGGAGTATCCAATGGATTAATTGACTTCATCATTAATTTTTTTGTCATCAATTAACATTGTCATTAATTAAAGAGATTCTTGTCCAGCTAGTGGAGTCAGTGAAGGAATTTGTGCTGGGAATCAATCTGCCAGCTGTTTATTTTTTATGAACATATCTGAGCACACAAGGAATCAATCTTTAATCATCCCAGAGGATCAACTCCTCAGGAAATCCAGAATTCCAAGGCTTTAAGAGAATACAGTTTTCCAGCAAAAGATATGGAATAAATCTCCTTTTATTGGCATAAATAAAATAAAAAAGCACCCCATAAAATAAAAAAGCACTACATAAATAAGATAAAAAGCACCAGGGTGATTCCAACCTTCTGGAATAAAAATCTGCCCCATTTATGCCCCCTTTTGCTTTTCTGCCTCTTTTGGGAACAAAGATTCCTAAATATTCCTAGGAAAAAAGGAATTCTGTCCCAGACAAACTTTCAGTGCTCCAAGTTGCCAGTGTGGATATTCTCTGCTTAATTAATTAAAGGACAATGCAAATAAATGCTCCAGGAACTGCTCCCATTTTTCCTCAGGGCTACATAAATATTCCCAAACCATTGGAAAATTGTTATTCCAGCTTGGCTAAAGTCAATTCCTCACTGTTGGAAAACCGTAATTCCAAAGTTTATTTCCTACCTGAGTTTTATCCTTATCTTTGTGAGGAATGGGCTTTGATTATGAGACATTTTTCCTTTCAAAAATTCCTTTTCCAACCAAATCCTGGTTCTAATGGATATTCCAGCTCTCAACACAGGGATTGAAGTGCACGGTTGTGTTTCATGATTTTTTCCTTGTGGATTTTTTCTTGGAAGCCTCAGTCTTGGCTTTTTCATGGAAAAAAGCACAGGTTCAATGCTAGGGATGGGCTGCACAGGGAATTTTGGGAAGAGGTGATGAGGATTTGGCTCTTTCCCATCCAGGGGAGCCAAGGTGATTCCAAGGGAAACAGTCTTGGATGCTTCCAGCTTGGAATCAGAGCATCTCCAGCTCGGTGCTGGGAGTTTCCAGCACCCCAAGGCATTGTAGGAATTAAATCCTACATTTAGGTTGTCCTGGGTTCCATTTATTTTCAACTATTTCCATATTTTTCAGCCCAGGTTGTTGGTGTTTCCCAAGTTTGGGAAGCAGCTTCTGGGATTATTTCTGGCTCTATTTCCAATGCTGGGTTGGTTTTCCAAGTGAGAAAACCAAAGCTGGGTGTGGCAGATCCTGAACTTCTTTATTTATATCAATATATTTATATATTTATTATTTATATATTTGTATATTGATATATTTATACAGTTATTGTATATTTCTATATTGTTTTCTATTTATATTTGTATATTTATTTATATCTTTATAATTTATATATTTGTAGCTTTATGTATTTATTTATTTATTTATTTATTTGTATATTTGTATATTTATATATTTATACTTTATATGTATTTATTCCACAGCAGAGCTGGAAAATCAGAGTTGTTTTCCATCCAACACAGCGACAATTTTATGTTGTTTTGGATTTTTTTTTTCCTCTGGTTTCCATGGTGAAAAATAAGGATTAGACCAGAGCTGGTGTTGATTGCAAGGGAAAAAAAAAAGTCAAAATCTGTTTGTTTCCTATGGAGAAATATCAATATCCAACCCTGGTCTTGGTGGGATAATCCTGAAAGGAAAAATCCAATTATTTTCCTTTCAGAAAGGAGAAAATAATGGAGATTTTATTGCTTCTGGAAAGAAGGGCAAGAATTCAAAGCAGAGGCTGAATTTTATAGAAATTCATGTCTGGTTTGGGTAATTGCAAATTTTCCTCATTCATTATTGAAATTCTTTGGGAAATCTCAGTTTTATCCAAAGATGAGTTGGAATAGGGAATATTTTTAATTTTTGTCCTACAGTGCTCACAGATTTCATTGACATAATGACATAAAACTTGGCTTTAAAAGATTAATTTTATTTATTTTTTAAAACTTAATCACCACAAACTGGCCCTTGCTCCTTGGCTGTAATCCCTGCCTGCTGAGTATCCCAAATCCTCAGGAATTTGGGTAATGCCCCACTTTTCCTGTCCCAAAACACATTCAAGGGCCATCGGACCTCTGGGAGAAATATTCCCAATTTTTGGTGTGGTTTGTTACAGAAATTCTCCACAGTGGGATAACTCAGGAAGTTCATTCCTTGTTGCATCTCTAATTCTTCTGGAATTTTGAAGGTTTCCCAGGTCTGCTCTGCTTTCTAAGGTGAAGACAAATCCCAAAATCTCTGACCTTTGAATCCTTTGGATTCCAGGCTGGACAACAATTTTGAAAGGAAAAATTGTTTTTCTTTTTAAAAGGAAAGATCTTTCAGATTTTTGACAAGCCAGTTTTAAGTGTAAAACACAGATTTTTAAAAAAAATTTAGAATTTTAAAAATGCCTAAAAACCCACTGGGTGTTTCTATGTCACCACAAACTGGACCTTGGTCCTTGACTGTAATCCCTGCCTGCTGAGTATCCCAAATCCTCAGGATTTGGGGAACTCCTGCCCCAAAACACATCCAAGGGCCATCAGAGCTCTGGAAGAAATATTCCTGATTTTTGGTGTGGTTTGTTACAGAAATTCTCCACAGTGGGATAACTCAGGGAATTCATTCCTTGTTGCATCTCCAATTCTTCTGGAATTTTGCAGGTTGCCCAGGTCTGGTCCCACACACCTTTCCTGCCCCAAAACCCATCCAAGTGCCGTTTGATTTCTGTGGGTAGCACATGGGCAGCTGGCCGGGAAGGAGTGGCCTCTGGAAGAGATATTCCCAATTTTTGATGTGGTTTCCATGGCGGGACAGTTCAAGAAGTTCATCCCTTGCTAAATCCCTTGTTGTATTCATCGTTGATTCTTCCGGAATTTTGAAGGTTTCCCGGGTGTGCTCTGCTTTCTAAGGTGAATCCAAATCCCAAAACCTCTGACCTTTGGACTTTTTTGGATTTTTTGGATTGCAGGCCGGGCAGCAGCGCTGGTGGGAGCAGGAGATCACGGTGAACGGGAACATCCAGAAGGGGGAATTGATCACCTACAACCTGACGGAGCTGATCAAGCCCGAGGCCTACGAGGTCCGCCTGACGCCCATCACCCGATTTGGGGAGGGTGACTCCACCATCCGGGTCATCAAATACAGCGGTGAGCACCCCACATCCGAGGAAAAGGGGGTTGGGAATTGCTGGGTCACCCGGAATGGAGCGGCTGTTCCCAGTCCTGGGATAATGTCATGAGCGTGGTCATGAGCGTGGTCATCAAAAGGAAGGGGAGAAATGGGGGCAGAGGAAAATCTTCCCCTCTTAGATGATTCATAGCAACAAAAGTGCCCAACAAATAAAATTCTAAACAGCCAAATCCCAAAATGCCATCCAATTTTTTTTTGTGGGAAATAAGGAAAAGTTGGAGTAAGTTAATGCCAGTTTCACGAAATTGGAGATTTCAAGTTGATCCTTGATGAGTTTTGAAGGAAAATCTGCAAAGGCTTTTTTCCCCCAGAATGAGCAGAATTAATTTTATTTTAATGTGAATTATTGTCTTTAAAAAGAACCAGTGATTTTTGTGCTCCTATGCAAGATTATAAAACTCTAAATTTATGTTAGAATTAATGGAAGGGCTTTATAAATTTCCCACATCATGAACATGGTCATCCCAAAAGGAAGGGGACAAATGGAGACAGAGGAAAATCTTCCCCTCTTGGATGATTCATAACAAAAAATATGCCCAATGAATAAAATTCTAAACAGCCAAATCCCAAAATCCCATCCAATTTTTTTGTGAGAAATAAGGAAAAAATAGAATAAATAAATGCCAGCTTCATCAAACAGCAGATTTAGAATTCATGCTTGTTTTGAAGGACAAGTTTTAAAGAAAAATCTGCAAACAAAGTTGGTTTTTTTCCCCCAGAAGGAGCAGGTTTCATTTTAATGTGAATTATTGTCTTTAAAAAAAGAGCAACTGTTTGTAGTCCTTTGCAAGATTATATAATCTATAAATTTATATAAGGAATAATGGAAGGGCTTTATAAATTTCCCTCTAAAAGGTCACTCTGACAAAGATTAATCCACTTAAACTTAAAAAGAAAACCACAATATCCTGACATCCTGTTTCCCATATTCCCAGAAATTCAATCCTCTGTTAAATCCATCCAAATACCTATTTCGGGGTGTTTATTTCATGAATAATTGAATTGTTTGTTTGTTTTTGTGCTTTAAATATTGCAATGAATTAGCAAGAAGGACCTTAAAGAGGAGGTTGAAGGATCCCTAAATGTGACACTTCAATGATTCTTCATTTACCACCATCTTTCTGCCACAAAATTCCCACCAAAATGATAAAAACCTTCCCCTAAACCCATCCCATTCCCATCCCAAACTGCTCCATGATCCTCCAACCCCCTTTACACGTTCTCCTGCAGCTGTGCTGCTCCAAAAGTGGGATTTTTTCGCTTTTTTTCTGGTGGATTTTGGAGGGTGTTTTTTTCCCCAGGTTTATGATGCTGAATAAATTCAGCTTAACCACCTTCATTTTCTTGTCTGCTTTTGTGCCTGGGTGTGACACGGAGCGTTGGTTTTGCTCTGCTGGGAACAATCCAAACCGTGTGACTCGAGGTGACACCTGATGAGATTTTCCAGCCAAACCCCTGCATTTGGTTACAAATCAAGCCTCAGTCAATGCAGCTGCCAGCAAGTGCAGCTAATTCCAGGTTCAATCACTCAGGGATCCTGTAAAATTGAGGTTCTTTGGAGAATCAGAGGTAATTTGTAGGTAAAAGATGTAAAAATTGGGTTTCTCGGGGAGGTGACACTGGAGCAAATCGCTGCTCGTGTTTCAGGTAAAGTGGTGCTAATTTAGAGCTGCTGTGGAAACTCCAGATTGAATTTGGGATTTTGCTGAAATTTAGGCTGGATTAAAGCAAGGAAGGGCAGCAGGAAAACCTGGAGTGATGCTCTGTCAGATGTCCCCATTAATTGGAGATAAACTTTAATTTTGGATTTTCTGTGAATAAAACTCAATTCCAGCCCTGAGCTCAGCCTCATTCTGCTTCCCACATCTGTGGGGCTGTGGCAGAAGGGCCTTTTCCTAAATCACCCATCCTCAAATTTCTCCTTCTGCAAACAGAGCCACAGAATAATCTCTCCTTCAATCCCATTCCCAGGTTTTAGATTCCCCTGGATTGACCTGGAAAGCCATTTCCATGCTTAGGATATTGTGGACATTGTGAAGGTTTGGATTTCATTCTCTTCCAGCCTCTTAATGTGAAGTAGATGAATTTCAATATTCAGCTAGGGGAAATTTAGGATAATCTGAATAGTAAATGAACTAGAATTTTTTCTTTGAATTAATTTTATTTTTCTTCTGTTTTCCAGCTCCGGTGAATCCACATCTCCGTAAGTATTTAATTTCTTATTTTATCTTCCATGCCTCGAAGAACAGTCCGTGCATTGGTTGTCCCTCACAGCTGAAAAGTAGATTTGAAGTATTTTACTCCCAGTTGAAAAGTAAATTTCAAGTATTTTACTCCCAGTTGAAAAGTAAATTTCAAGTATTTTACTTCCAGTTGCAGCCCATGGGTGGCAGGAACCACCTGAAGGTGTCATTTGGGATTCCTCTTGTTCCAACAAGGATAAAGGAAGGAAAATCACAGCTCCAGCCCATCTTTCTCATTGCCCCAGAGACTCCACCCAAAGGAAAATATTCATGGGATAAAGTTCAGATCCAGCTGTGGTGGAGCAGCTCAGGAGGTGTTGGGGATGCCATGGGAAATCTTGAAAGGGCAGGAACACCTCCCACTGTCCCAGGTGCTCCAGCCCCAGTGTCCAACCTGGCCTTGGGCACTGCCAGGGATCCAGGGGCAGCCACAGCTGCTCTGGCAATTCCAGCCCAGCCAGCAATTCCCAGTTCCCAATGTCCCATCCATCCCTGCCCTCTGGCAGTGACCAACACTCCAGATTGACTCATCAGCATGTGGCTGGGCTATCCAAAGGGTAAATTCCTGGGATCTGTGCGAAATCCTGGGGTTTGAGGAAATGTCAGGCTTTCATCTGTGTTTTTGGAAGGAGATGTGAGTTTTTCCAGGCTGCAAATCCCTGCTTTGCATAGTTCTGGCTGAGAGGCTCAGGAAAGGTGTAAAATCCATCTTTTTCTTAAGGATGGGTGCATTTCCCATCTTTGGAAGTGTCCAAGGCCAGGCTGGGTTGGGCCCTGAGCAGCTTGGGGTAGTAGGAGGGACATCCTGGATTTGAGACTGCAACTCCATTTGTCAGTGCTGGGAGTAATGGATTATTTGTAGGATTTCTGGCATCATTCATTTAGTGGTAGGAGAGTTCTACCCCTCCATCTCCTGATAGCTGGGGATGAGAAAAGATCCATCCCTGACAAGTTTGAATCATCACAGAATCATGGAATGGATTGGATTGGAAGGGACGTGAATCCTATCCCATCCCATCCCATCCCATCCCATCCCATCCCATCCCAGCCCTGCCATGGCAGGGACACCTCCCACTGTCCCAGGCTGCTCCAGCCCCAGTGTCCAACCTGGCCTTGGGCACTGCCAGGGATCCAGGGGCAGCCACAGCTGCTCTGGCAATTCCAGCCCAGCCAGCAATTCCCAGTTCCCAATGTCCCATCCATCCCTGCCCTCTGGCAGTGGGAGCCATTCCCTGTGTCCTGTCCCTTCATCCCTTGTTCCCAGTCCCTCTCCAGCTCTCCTTCAGGCTCTGGAAGGTTCTCTAAGGTCTCCCCAGAGCCTTCCTTGTGGTTCTTGAGTTATTTCCATGCTTTTTAGGGCAGATAGAAACCAAAAAAGAAGGAAGTTCTTCCCCACAGAAACCCAGGAATCACAGATTCATTGCACAGAGAATGTGGAGACCCCAAGTGATTCCTGGTTCTCCCCAAATTCTCAGGACACAGCTCCTCAGGCATGACTGGAAATGCAAACTCTGACACAATCAGGCACGGGGATGTCCCAGGCTGGAAATGTCAAAGTCACGCTTTGTTCTTCCACTTTTCCATGGGCACCAAATCCCTGCAAACATCCAGGCAGGAGGCTGGGATGGAGCTTTGGCACATCCCAGTAAAACCACCCTGATCCCACAGTCCCACAGCTCCCTACTCCATCATGTTCTCCCAAACCCCAACCAAATCCATTTTTTCTGTCACAACATATTCTTGTTTTTAATAGCACATCCCAAAATTATTCCCGCCTAAGGAATGAGGTCCAGTCTCCCTTTTTTTTCCTGCTCCAGGGCAGAGCCATCAGGCAGGAGCAGGCTCTGCTCCATCCCTCAGACTCAACTTTAAGCCTTTGTGTAAATTTTAAACTTATTTGCAGAAGATCTTGTCCAACATGTTAATAATTAAGCAGGGCTTAGCTCAAAGCTGCCAGGAGCTGCGGGAACCTCTCCCATGGAGTCTAACGAGCAGGGAATGAGGCTCTTGCTAATTAATATATTAAATCTAGGCTCTGGTGGGGAGAAAAAAAACAATCCCAAGTGCTTCACGCTCCTCTAGGATTTTAAGATCTCAAGCTAATTTTCCAAAGATCTCGTAGGATCATGATGGAATGTGGGTGGCATCCGAATGGGAATAAGGAATTTGTTGTCTCAAAGGAGGGACTGGAAAGTTTTTCCACCAAAGCTGCAGGGTCCCCAGGGCCACTCCTTTCAGGTGGCCAAAGCCATGGTAGAATTCTGCTTTGCTTGCTTTCCCTGAAGATTTTTTGAGTGGAATCCCTTGGTAAGAAAGAAATCCCAGTCTGCATCCCATCTCCATTCCCCAAGGGCACCACGGCCCCACAGCCCCAAGTGCCACTTCCACATGGCTTTAAATCCCTCAGGGATGGGCACTCCAAACCTCCTGGGCAGTTCCAATGTCTGGCCACCCTTTCCATGAAGAAACTTTCCCTGATATCCAATTTAAGACTCCCCTGGCCCAGCCTGAGGCCGTTCCCTCTGCTCCTGTCCCTGTTCCCTGGAGCAGAGCCCGACCCCCCCGGCTGTCCCCTCCTGGCAGGAGCTGTGCAGAGCCACAAGGGCCCCTGAGCCTCCTGTGCTCCAGGCTCAGCCCCTTCCCAGCTCCCTCAGGAATTCTCCAGCCCCTTCCCAGCTCCCTCAGCCTCTCCTGGGGCTCCAGACCCTTCCCCAGTTCCCTTGTCTGTTCTTCCTACAAACAAAATCCCCGTTGTTCCTAAACTTGTTGGGCTGATTTCTGTTTTTATTTATGCTGTGTGAGCAAAGAGGAGGAGCTGTATCCAACCAGGACAAGATTCCTGACTGGAAACTGAAGTCATGCTCTTCCTGCTTCAGTTCTGGAAGAATCCCATTCCCTAAATCCTGCCTTTTGTTGCAATCTCTGCAATACCCAAGCAAAAAACATCAAAAGATTCAACTCTGAGGTGGAGCCTCACATCTCCACTTCATTTTTTACCACCTAAAAGAAACCATTTAATGTAAACCAGAATGATTTTAGATCAATTTGTACAATTAGAGGTCACCCCTGAATAATAGAAGAGAGGAGATGTTCGGGAGTCACATCCAACTTGGATTTTATGGGAATAGATGACACAAATCTGTGCTACAATGAAGGGTTTCACCTCCAGAACAGCTTCAGCTTTTGCTCTAATTGTCAAGGAAATTATTAATGACCTGAATCCACTTCCAGAGCTGCCATGTGCCCTGACAAAAGCCACCACTCTCATTAATGTTAATTAGCACCATCGTTAGGGCCATGGCTAGAGCACCTGTGGAAGAGCTGCTTGTTCCTCCTGCCCTCCTGCTCAGCAATTAACAGCTCCAGACCATCCAGATCTATTTAAATGCTCCTACAAAAGTAGGGAGTAAAGCCTGAGGAGCTTTTTCCCATTTTTCTTCTTCTGTCATTTTTTAAGGAGTGTTCAGTGCCAAGAACGTTTAGCACTAACCTTTTCCGAGGTATTCCACATGAAATCAATGTTTGACTATTAAATAAATGGCAAACTTTGACTCTTCTTTTTTTTCCCCCGTCTGGCCTGAATATTTATTTTATTTTTTTTGTCTTCACCTCAGGAGAAAAATCTTTTGTTCTGCTGATGTGGAATTTCTTAATGAAGTTCTGAGGGCAGAAGACATTTATGCAGCTTTTAAGGCACTGGAGGGGCAGTGCAGAAAGTGCTGAATGGCTGAAAATTCATTCTTTTGTTCACTTTGCTCCAGGACTGGACCTGGGAATCAAAACTTTTCTCCTTCACCTAAATTTTGCCTTTTAATCTCATTCCTTTGTGTAGAAGCAGCAACTTCTTTGTTGCAGGAAGATGGAAAAGTGGAGGTGGAAGCAAAATCCACAAAATGTGGGGTAAACCAAGAGAATTTGGAGCCCAGGTGGTGTAAAAAGGATTCTTGGAGCGGCACAGCTGGCACTTTGTTCAGAGAGCTTTGTTTGAGGCCTGGAACATTCCAAGAGCCTTGGTGGGGTCTTGGAATTCCCTTCCCAGTCTTGGGATAAAGAGGAGATGTCGATCGGTCGGCGTCTCTCCTGAAGGGTTTGGGTGCAATCATGGAACCATCAAAGGATCAGGGACTGGTTTGGGTTGGTGGGACCTGAATCCCATCCCATCCCACCCCTGCCATGGCAGGGACACCTTCCAGTATTCCAGGATTCTCCAGCCCCTGTGTCCAACCTGGCCTTGGGCACTGCCAGGGATCCAGGGGCAGCCACAGCTGCTCTGGCAATTCCAGCCCAGCCCCTCCCAGGCAGGAATTCCCTCCCTGGTCCCCAGACCAGCTCCCACCATGCTGAGTTACCAGGGACAACCAGAATCCCACATCCTGCTCAGGTCAGCAGGGAAGGAGCTGTGCTTTGGGGAATGAATTCTCCCGGAGGATCCGATGATGTTGATGGATTTACTGGGAAGCCAAACCAGTCTGCTCGAGGTGCTGATAGCCAAGGAGGTTTCTGGGAACTGCATTCCAGTGATAACCTGGTTTTATAGGATTGTGTTTTATGCTGATGGTTCTGGAGGGGCACAGAATCCCAGGATGGATCGGGCTGGAAGGGACCTCAGAGGGTCACTGGTGCCAGTCCCTGCCCAGTCCCTGACCTCCTCCCTGATCCCCCCTGGACCCCTTTTGCCTCGTGTTTTTCTTTGAAAAGGTGGGAGGAGAACCAGGAATATTTGGAAATCACTCCAATGCATCCTGTGGTTTGAAGTGAAATTTCCAAGCTTATTTCTGAGCCTACAGCATCACCTGAGTGTTGCAGCACTAAGCTCCAGGTCCCTCTCTCCTCACTGATTAACAGGGAAGCTCCAGTGGCTTATGTGGATTTAGAGCTCCCCAAAAGCCCAAACCTGCAAACATTTATCCACCTTCTCAGTTTAACAGGGATGAACAATCCCCCGACACTGGGGTTTGAGTTTCTCCTACCAATGAATATAAATTGCACCCCTCCAAGCTGACACCGTGTGCAGGCAGCTGCCTTCTCCCTGGAGAAGGGAGATTTCCTTCTTTTCTCAGATAAATCAATGGACTTTGCAGGAAGAGTAAACTCAGCAGGAATTGTTCATGCAGTGAAATTCAGCTTTTGCACGTTCTACTCCACGGGGCCTTGTTATGCTCTGAGTGAGAACTGAATCTCCAAGCTGGGCTTTGTTTTGGTTCTTAAATTACAGGAGGAATTTCTCATCCCATCATCACCCAGCAGGGCAGATCACTGGGATCACTGGGCTCTCACAATTCCATGCAGAAGAGGATCCCAGGAATCCTCCTTGGGGTTCTTGGCAATTTTTATTCTTTAGACCTACATGTTTACCACTTTCTTCAAATGCATCACAGAAAATCCAGGAGGTGTGTCCTGGACATGATACAGTCACCTCTCTTTACTATAAGGATTCAGATATTCCTCCCAGGAAATTGTTATGATAATCTGGTGATGGGGACTCAATTCCCCTCCTGATATCCCTTCATGTGCTGCTATGTCCTGATTTTTAGAGATTTCCTTCATCTCTATCCCAAAGCTCCTTTCCCTCCTTTTAGCCACTTCTTCCTTTTCCATCCCTATTGAAATGAAGGATAATTTAGGAGATGCCACTTGGAGATAATGTTTACAATTTGAAAAGCTGCTGTCTGTTATTCCTAAGCCACATTAACCCACTTCCCACATTTCCCCCCATTTTTAATGTTTTATGGGAATGATTCTGTTCTCCCTGGCTTTTTAGAAATGTAAAAAGAGACAACACCTCTAAAAACCACTGTATAAATCTGAATATATGAGGAGGAGCTTTACAAAAAGATACAAATATAATTCCAATTTCACCAGCACAAATCGGTGACCCTGATTTATTTTTTTGTTGAGCTTGCTGCTGAAGAAAACTGTGCATAATTGACAAGGAATTTGAAAAATAAGGATCTGATGGAAAACCTTGGCCAGTAAATTCCTGTTACTTGTTTTGGCAGGAGAGTTCCACTGTGGCTTTGAGGATGGGAACATTTGCCTTTTCACTCAAGACGACACCGACAACTTTGACTGGACAAAACAAAGCACTGCCACGAGGGACACGAAATACACCCCCAACACGGGGCCTAACGCCGACCGCACCGGCTCCAAGGAGGGTAAGATCCAGCAGCGAGGAATCTGGGATGAGGGAACTGCCCAGGACAGGCACTTCAGCCATTTTCTGCTCATGGAATCCCAGATGCACTGGGATAGGAAAGGATTTAAGTTCATCTTGTGCCACCCCTGCCATGGCAGGGACACCTCCCACTGTCCCAGGCTGCTCCAGCCCCCTGGCCTTGGGCACTGCCAGGGATCCAGGGGCAGCCACAGCTGCTCTGGCAATTCCAGCTCAGCCCCTCCCCACCTTCCCAGCCAGGAATTCCTTCCCAATATCCCACCTAAATCCACCCTCCTTCACCTTAAAGCCATTTCTCCTTGCCCTGTCCCTCCATCCCTTGTCCTAAATCCCTCCCTAGCTCTCCTGGAGCCCCTTTAGGCCCCGGAAGTTTCTCTAACTTCAGACCAAGATACTTCAATGACTTCCAGAAGGAATTACCAGCACTGAGGAGTGACAAGTCCCAAAGCACAACCCCTGATGGTGCCATTCCCACCTTGCCTCATTTTTATTGTGCCATTTTCAGAGTGATTCCCTTCACATTAAACTCTAGTGGAGCAATCTGGCTCATCTTAAAATATTCTCCTGCTTTACGTCATTTAAGTTCTCCCTTGGGTTCTCTCAGCCCGTCACAACGAGGTGGTTTTTGCCCCATTTTTGCTCTAGCTATTGTTGAAGTGTGCAATTCTCAATCTGCTGCCCCTGTCAACGCGTGCTCCTGAGTGCAGCGCGGATTTGCATTTGAAAAGTCCAACACATCGAGCTGAATTTATCCAGACCTGCAGTAATTCCTGCTATTTTATTGTGTGCACTTCCAAAGGGGAAAAATTCATCCTGCACCACATTCATTTGGTTGGATTAATTCAATAATATCTCTGTGGTTGGCACTTCCAGGAATGGAATAAATGGATATTGTCTTCCTCGGGACTGACGTGGCAAGTCGAAAATATTCCTTGAAAGGTTTCCATCATGTTATTTTCCCTTTATTTTACAAGTCATGTTTCCAGGGACAAATCCCCCCCTCAGGACTGAAGGCTGAACCCCCTCAGATTTTGTGCAAAGGTTCATCAGTTTGGAGATGCTTTCCAGCACTAGCCTGCTCCCTGGATTTTAGTTTTCATGGAAAACACTTCTTTGGAGCAGCTTTTGGAAACACAGGGGCTTCATGTAGGAAAAAAATGAGTCCCAGAAATGACATGGTGGGGGATGGAAGTGAGAACTTTATCAGGATGCTTGATAATTCCAAGGTGTTCCTGTATTTATGTGTATTGGATGTTGAAGGCCTCATCCCAGTTATTTCCCTTTGGATTTTTCCTGGTTCTTACATGTACATTGAGATGTCCCAGGTGTTGAGGGCCTCATCCTAAGGATTTCCATCTGTGCTGGCTGTTGAAGACCTCCTCCCAGTAATTTCCTTTTGGATTTTTCCTGATCTTTCAATGTACAGAGACATCTCAGATGCTGAAGGCCTCATCCCAACGATTTTCTTTTGGATTTTTCCAGGGTTTTATGTGTAGATTGAGATATTCCGGGTGTTGAGGACCTCATCCTAAGGCTTGTGTTGGGTTTTGAAGGCCTCATCCTAAGGGTATCCCATTGGATTTTTCCAGGTTTTTCCATGTACGTTGAGATGTCCCAGGTGCTGAAGGCCACATCCTAAGGATTTTCTTCTGTGTTAGGTGTCGTGGGCCTCACCCTAATGGTTTCCCTTTGGATTTTTCCAGGTTCTGAGATGTACATCGAGATGTCCTGGATCTTGAGGGACTCATCCCAATGATTTACTGTTGGATTTTTCCAGGTTTTTGCATGTACATCGAGTCACCCCAGCTGTTGAAGGCCTCATCCCAATGGTTTCCCTTTGGATTTTTCCAGGGTTTTCCATGTACATTGAGACATCCTGAGTTTTGAGGGCCTCATCCCAATGATTTCCCTTTGGATTTTTCCAGGGTTTTACACGTACACAGGTGTTGAGGGCCTCATCCCAACGATTTCCCTTTGGATTTTCCCAGGTTTTCACATGTACACAGGTGCTGAGGGCCTCATCCCAACAATTTATTTCCCTTTGGATTTTTCCAGGTTTTCACATGTACACAGGTGTTGAGGGCCTCATCCCAACGATTTCCCTTTGGATTTTCCCAGGTTTTCACATGTACACAGGTGTTGAGGGCCTCATCCCAACGATTTCCCTTTGGATTTTCCCAGGTTTTCACATGTACACAGGTGTTGAGGGCCTCATCCCAACAATTTATTTCCCTTTGGATTTTTCCAGGTTTTCACATGTACACAGGTGTTGAGGGCCTCATCCCAACGATTTCCCTTTGGATTTTCCCAGGTTTTTACATGTACATCGAGACGTCCCGGCCCAGGCTGGAGGGGGAGAAGGCCCGACTCGTCAGTCCCGTTTTCAGCGTCGCTCCCAAAAATCCCTACGGAGCCACCAACACGGCCTATTGCTTCAGCTTCTACTATCACATGTATGGACAGCACATAGGTGAGAGAAAGCCAATTCCTTTGGGAAAAATAGCTGGATAAAATTCCTCTTGTTTGAAGGAAAGGCGTGGGAAGAGTGCCAGCTCCTCCGAGAGCCTGGTGTATCCCAGGGAGGTGCTTGACAGCATCCAAATCATGGCAACATTCTGTTTTCCACTAATCAGGGATTTGTAGGAAGGAGGAATTTCCTTCTTACAGCTGGGAAGTGTTTCCTGCATGAGTGAGGTTTTGGGCAGGGAACTGCATGGGAATCCCATTGATCTGAATGGGAATTTTAGAGCCTGGCAAGGGAAAAGTTGATTTTAGCAAGGATTTTTCTTGATTCTAAGGGGATGTTTTAGGCATTCCTGACTGAATTCAGGATCAGGTCGGGAGCAGCTGCATTTCTCATGTGTTTCCTGTGGAAAAGTCATGGAAAATTTGCTCAAACACTACAGGAATGTGGATTTTCAAGGAGTAGCTTTGAGTGTTTTAGACATTCTTGACTGGGTTCAGGAGCAGGCAGGGAACAGCAGCATTCCTCAGGTGTTTCTTGTGAAAAAGTAATGGAAAAATTGCTCAAACACTGCAGGAATATGGATTTTCAAGGAGTACCTGTGAGTGTTTTAGGCATTCCTGACGGATTCAGGATCAGGCAGGCAGCAGCAGCACTCCTCAGGTATTTCTTGTGGAAAAGCCATGAAGAATTTGCTCACAGACTGTGGGAATACAGATTTTCAAGGAGTAAGTTTGAGTGTTTTTGGCATTCCTGACTGGATTCAGGATCAGACAGGGAGCAGCTGCATTCCTTTGGTGTCTCCTGTGGAAAAGTCATGGAGAATTTTCTCAAAAACTGCAGGAATATGGATTTTCAAAGGATATCTGTGAGTGTTCCTGAGTGTTTTTGGCATTTCTGACTAAATTCAGGATCAGGCAGGGAGCAGCAGAATTCCTCATGCATTTCCCATGGAAAATTCATGGAAAATTTGCTCTAAAGCCACAGGAATTTGGATTTCCAAGGAGTATCTGTGAGTGTTATAGGCCTTCCTGAAGGATTTGGGATCAGGCAGGGAGCAGCTGCATTCCTCATGTGTTTTCTGTGGAAAAGTCATGAAAAATTTGCTCACACACTGCAGGAATTTGGATTTTCAAAGCGTACCTGCCAGCCTATTTTTAGTCCTGCCTCTTTCAACACCCACAGTTATTTTCTTTTTGTGGTATGAAAAAAAAAAAAAAAAAAAAAAAAAAAAGAAGTGGGAAAATATAAAAGCCCAAACAACAAAAATCCAATTTTTGGAAGTCCTTTGCGGGTTTCTTGGTGCTCCCAGTGTGCCAAGAGTTTTTCCAATGTCAAAGTGACCTGGTTTGATGTATTTTTATCTCTATTTCAAGGGCAAACTCATCCTCCCAGAGTTCTGGTGCTTGCTTTGTCCGAGCTCCCCCTGCCCCCAGGCAGAGCTCAGATTTTAAGCAGAGCAGACAAGAGCGCTCAGGTTGGTTTTTTTTTTTTCTGTCTCTGTGCTGCAGGAAGGTGGATGCAGCTCCAGGTTGGAATTCTCCTGGCTCTCCGCTGGGTTTTATCTTGGAAGGAAGGGATTCAGCCACTCCATGCTGAGAAAAAATATAGAAATTGCAATATCTGGTCATATTCTGGTTGTTTATTTGTGGTGTATTATGAAGAACAAATTACAAACATCAAGGGTCAAAGAGTGTTTCTGTGTTCTGAAAGTTAGAAAGTATTCTAAAAGTTCTATTCTACTTCCTATTACTCTTCCTTTTAATTATTATTAATAAATTTTTCTTTACACCCTTTTAAAGTTTTAAACCTACTTTACCTTTCCCCTAATCCTACCTCACAGCAAAAGTAAGTAAATTAGTAATTAACCAACTCTAAACCCCCCACACTCATTAATGCATTAACCAAAAAATCTCAAATTAACAAGCCAAAACCACTGCACACATAAATATAGAAATTAATATAAATAAATATAAATAAATACAAACAAATATAAATAAATAAAAATAATTATAAATACTATAAACAAATAAAAATAAATATACATAAATATGAATATTTGGAGGAGGATGAGGCTGAGCAGCATTCTTAACCCTGCTCCAAACACCTGGGCTGGGCTAAAGGAATCCCTTTGCAATCCCTTTCTGGTTTAGGTCTTTCCCTGCTCTGTGTGGAGGCAGAGCTAGACTTTCCCCTCCAGATCCCATTTCCTTTGTGCCCATTCCCTGCATTCCAGGGGGAATCACAGAGCTGCTCCTCATTCTCCCTTTCCAGCTCCTTCAGGGAGGATGGATGATCCCATTCCAGTCCCATTCCAGTCCCATTCCAGTCCCATTCTCTCACCCTGGTGAAAAGGCCAACAGGGAAATATTTCCTCCATTAAATCTCCAGCCTGATGTTTTCCAAGGCTCCAAGTTTGGCTTTTGCTGGAAATAAGAACTGTTCCATAGCAGGCGCAGCTGCCTCAGATCTGGGGGATTTCCTTGGAATTTGTGGGATCTGCTGTGCCAGGCATCCCAAAAAACACTGCTCCTGTGGGAATTTGGCTGCCTGAAAGTCTCAGATTAAGTGAAATACACTGAATTTACAGAGCACAAAGAGGCCCCACACACCTGCAGGCAACCACGGTGGCAAATAGGACCAAAACCCCCAAATCCTGTGAAT
The DNA here is from genome assembly GCF_017590135.1 of Pyrgilauda ruficollis. Taxonomy (NCBI): domain Eukaryota; kingdom Metazoa; phylum Chordata; class Aves; order Passeriformes; family Passeridae; genus Pyrgilauda; species Pyrgilauda ruficollis. The sequence goes on from NW_024511321.1 coordinate 1,502,149, forward strand.
TAATGAACCCAGAGAAATGAAATTTGTTATTTTTTGATGCACCAAGAGAATCTGGTTCTGTTCATGCCTGCAGGTGACCCTGGTGTCAAAAATGTCTGTGGGCAAAGGTTTTCCTGCACAGGGAGGGATTTTGCAGGTTTTTCAACCCAGAAGATGTTGTTGTCCTCCAGAAATATTCCCAAGGGCATCAGGTCTCTCCCTGAGATGGATCTGCCAGGTTCTGGGGATCTGCCGGAGTTCAACAATGGACAGGGGAAAGCTGGGCAGTTTTAGCAAGCAAGAACTCAGCATAAAACAGCCAAATTGCTGATTTTGCCCAGGGTATGGAGGTCTAATGCCAATTTCTTGCTCTAAACCACATAAAATTCATTTTTGCCTGTTTTCCCTGGAATTCTCATGCCTTGCCTGAACTGCAGGATGGGTGCTCAGCTCCTCTCTGCTGGGAGTTCCCATCACCACTTCCCAGCATTCCTGAGTTTAAAAGGTTTTGAATTTCTGCCAGGAAACTTCCACACCTCAAATCCACAGAAAACGGGTTAGGAGGGTGCTGCACCATCCAGGCAGAGCCTTCCCAACTCCAGTTGTCCTGCTGTTTTCCAGGAAGTTTGAACGTTTACCTGCGGCTCAAAGGCCAGACTGCCATAGAAAACCCCTTGTGGTCTTCGAGTGGGAATAAGGGACAGCACTGGAACCAAGCCCGGGTGAACATCAACCCCCCCACCTCATTCCAGGTAAGGCTGGCACCTCCAGGAACCAGGAATTCGGGGCTGGGAGGGAGACTGGGAATACTGACCCTTTTCTTTGGGATTTCCCAGCTCTGGAGGCTGCTCACGGACAGATAATTGCTTTCCTTGAGCACCACGGAGCTTAATGATGCTTGGAGCTCAAAACACTTTCCAGCTTCCCAAAGATGCTGGGAGTGATTCCAGCAGGTTTTGATTTCAGATTAGCAAGTGGAATATAACATTATTCTCTGGGAGAAATTACTTAGGGCTCCTGTGTTAGAGGTTTTTGGAAATACGTGGATTTTCTACGGGAAATGAATGATCTGGGAGCATGAGACACACAGGGTTGTGACAGGTTTTTCACACATTTCCTGCTGGGGCTGACAGGGAGGTGCTGATGGACCTTTAGGGGCAGTTCCCAGGCACACTGCGAGTTGTTTGGAACTGGAACACTCCCAAAAAAGCAGCTGCTGCCAGCAGGTCCTGCTGTGGGTGAGGCTGGGAATGTCCTCAGGGAATGTGGGAGTCACGAGCCGTGCCCTGAGTGCAGGGCTCTCCTCTGAGCCCTCTCTGTCACTGCCAGCTCTCCTAGGGGAGAAAATGTATTTTTGGGAAAAAGCCACAGGCTGCTTTGTGTTTGAAGTGACCTTGAATCCCATCTCATTAAAACCCACTCCATTAAATCCCACTCCATTCAATCCCATTCCATTCAACCCCATCCCATTCCACTCCTATCCTATTCCACACCTCCCACGATCCCAGGGTGCTCCAAGCCCCAGTGGCCAACCTGACCTTGGACAGGTCTCTCCCTGAGATGGATCTGCCAGGTTCTGGGGATCTGCCGGAGTTCAACAATGGACAGGGGAAAGCTGGGCAGTTTTAGCAAGCAAGAACTCAGCATAAAACAGCCAAATTGCTGATTTTGCCCAGGGTATGGAGGTCTTATGCCAGTTTCTTGCTCTAAACCACAGAAAATTCCTTTTTGCCTGTTTTCCCTGGAATTCTCATGCCTTGCCAGTGCTCAGCTCCTCTCTGCTGGGAGTTCCCATCACCACTTCCCAGCATTCCTGAGTTTAAAAGGTTTTGAATTTCTGCCAGGAAACTTCCACACCTCAAATCCACAGAAAACGGGTTAGGAGGGTGCTGCACCATCCAGGCAGAGCCTTCCCAACTCCAGTTGTCCTGCAAACTGCTCTTCTAAACATTTGCATTAGGTTCCACTTCCTTCATTTTCAGGGAATTCCTGATGCTGACCCTTTGTTTTTATTTCAATGTATGAGAGTTGTTGGCAGGAGAGAAATGGTTTGGTCTGTGGGATTGCAGAGCAATTCCAAGGATGGGAATTAGAGGAAAACTGAGGGAGAGGGAGATGTGAAGTACAGTGGGACATGAGAGAGCTGGGAATGTTCACATGGAGAAGGGAAGGATCCAGGAAAACCTTGCAGGGACTGAAGGGGCTCCAGGAGAGCTGGAGAGGGATTGGGGACAAGGATGGAGGGGCAGGACACAGGGAATGGCTCCCACTGCCAGAGGGCAGGGATGGATGGGAGATTGGGAACTGGGAATTGCTGGCTGGGCTGGAATTGCCAGAGCAGCTGTGGCTGCCCCTGGATCCCTGGCAGTGCCCAAGGCCAGGCTGGACACTGGGGCTGGAGCAGCCTGGGACAGTGGGAGATGTTCCAGGCTGGGAGTTTTGATGGGAACAAAGTGTCAGGAATGAAGAGAACAGGAATCGCAGAGCTCAGGAGCACTCAGAGCCCAGGCCAGGCACAGAAATTCAGAGTGGTTGAAATTTTCATTGGTGAAGTCAGGATAAATCCAAGAGTTCTGAAGAGTGAAGGAGAGAGAAATTATTTAATATCTGAACATAATAAATGCCCTGGGAAAGGGAAGGAAGAGATGGATTTGAAGGGGTTTTGGAGACCTGGGAAGGGCTTTAGAAAATCAGGGAAGAATCAGACTCTTGGGCAGGGAAATGCAAAGGATTTGGCAGCAACAATCCAGAGGAGTGGAGGAGGGAGGTTCCAGAGGGAAGCTCCTCTCCTTGGCTTCTTTTCACCTTTTACATTGTTGTGTTTAAAGGTTTCAGCATAAAATAAATGTAAAGCTCTGACCAAATTTAACAAATAAATGTCAGAGCTCTTGGAGCCTTAAATTATCTTTTTTTTAGCATCGCTCGCATCACAGAAAATTTTATTTTCCATTTAGGAGTGTAAGTAGGAAGGAATATAAAGCTCCAAGTTAAATTTAAGGAGAGGGAATTGAAGTGAATCTTTGCAGTAAAACACTGCAGTGACATGGAAATTAAAACTTTTTATAGGGTAATTTATAGGAGTAAAAGATTTTATACCTTGTCAGTCCCTGTGATATAGAACAAAGTTTTTGTCGTGAGGATCTGGGAGGACTGCAGTGCTTTAAATCTCAAAAAAGTGCATAAATCTAGCTCAGATATTCAGACATTCAATGTTTTTAAAGAATGAACACCCCAAAAATAGGGAACCCCAAAAGAGAGGGACACGTTGGTTCTGTCAACAAGAAAATGTCAGTTTTAGTTCAGGTTTGAGCAGCAGGACATGGTGATGGTATGAATGATTGGGATTGGATTTATTGCTAATTTAGGATCTAAATATTGCAGTATCCAAATAAAAATTCCAGGATTTATCACAAAGGATTGGGATCAGCAGGTCCTGGTCACTCCTATTGAGTCAGTCACTATCTGAGCTCCATATGGGGCTCAACCCACCCAGATTTGGTCACTTTGTGTCCAAAACACTCCAGTATCAGCAGGATGGGCTGGGAACATCCAGGTGTGCAGCCCTGGGCCCTGCAGGATTCCCAATCCCAAATCACAAAACTCTTGTGGAGCTACTCTGGGATTTATCTTCATGTTTGAATGATCTCAATGCTTTCACTCCTCCATCCAAAAGGGAATATTCCAAATTTTCAGGCTCGGGGTGTTCCTTACAGGGGGGACATCAGGAAACCAGGTTTCCCCAGTTTGTCCCAGTTGGCCCAGTCTGCAGCAGCATTTTAACCCCTTTTTCAGGTCGATGTGCACCAAACTGGAGCCTCTCAGCTCCCCACTTTTGGGGGTGTTAATGACACCCTGAAACCCCTCCTGCACCCCCCACCTAGTGGGATTGTCCTGGGACACCCCAAGTGCCTGGAAGGGAAAGGGAGAAGGGTGAGAGGGGGGCACAGGGGTGGGTGAAAATCTGCCTGAAATTCTGTGGAAAAATCAGAGAATCCCACACTGGTTTGCCATGGAAGGGATTAAAAATCAACTAATTCCACTCCTGCCATGGGCATGGACACCTTCCATATCCCAGGCATATCCCAGCCCTGTCCAGCCTGGCCTTGGATACTGCCAGGGATGAGGCAGAAGCTGAATCCCCCCAAAACACTCAGGATTGGCCTTTTATGATCATAATTCCATTCCATTAAGAGCAGAGTGACCTTTCCTGTACCCCCTATTCTCCAGTTTGATGCAGTATTTTTAACAACAGCTGTCCAAATGCATAATAGGTTTTTTTTTTTTCAGGCTACTGATAGGGAATTCTGCTCAGCTGGCACCTCCTGCCCAATCCTGGGAGCTGCAGGCTGGGTTCTGCTCCTTGCCCTGCCAGCTCCTGTGCCGTGATTTGTTCTGAGCGTGGAGCAACCCCTCTCCAAGGGCCACCAAAATCACTGCCAAATGCAGCTTTTAATTAAATGCTGCCTGTTGTGTTTGGACAGAGCCCTTTAGGCTGGAAATTGTTTTCCATTGTCAGGAAAAATTGGACTTTCAACTCCACTGATTGGTGTTGTTCCTGCTGCCAAAGAGCAGGGGCTGGATTTTGGGGGAGGAGACGTTTTCCTCTCAAGATCCAGGCACGATTTCCTCTTCCAGCAGATTGGTTTCAGACAAGGAATATTGGAGAGAAAAGTACCAGCAGGACTTTAAAATCCCAGTCATCCACTCAGCAGAGGTTGAAGTTCATCTTAAATTGCAATAAAATCTCTACTGTGTCCCTCACTGTGATCATCCCAATTCCTCTGAAAAACCATTCCTAGATGGAATCAAAGCTTCCAAACCTGATGAGAACCCACATGCTGGGCAAAATAGGTCCTAGCATGAAATTTACTTCCACAATCTGAAATTAGATATTTGCACATGTCTTATTTTAAGAAAAGTCCTTTCTTTATGTGCTGGTTTTGATTTTAAGACCTGATCTTCTGGACATTTTTTATTTATCCCCCTCTGCTCCGCTGGATGTTTTTAGTTTACCACCCTCTGATTTTCTTTTTCCCAGCTCATCTTTGAAGGGATCCGTGGCCCTGGAATCGAAGGGGACATTGCTATTGACGACGTGTCCATTGTGGAAGGAGAGTGCATGAAATCAGACCAACCGGCCAACAGTAAGTGGCTCTTTCCCACAAGTTCCTTCCTGTCTTTCCCCTCCCCAAATGGATCTTTTCCAGCAGAACAATCCCTGCTTTGGTTCAGCTGGAAGGTTTAAAGTGGAGTGCTGTCCTTGGGAATGCTTTGCTCAGGTGGGAGGATGCTGGGTGGGTGCGAGGCACAGGCAAGAGTGGTGGATGAGGTTGGGCTGGATTTGAGATACTCAGGCAGATAAAACAACATCAAAACAATGTCCAGGATGCCCAAAAAAATGTGGAATCCACGGAAATCACTGCTGTGATTCCCTGAGGGCTCTGTCTCACCCCTTCACCCTGTGTGTGCATTAAAACAGAGGTAACCACAGCCAGGTGGATTTTCATCCCAGTTCCTGCCCTATCAAATTGGTGATGGTTGTCCCTGTCCCCTCGTGGTGGGAGGTGACTTTGGAACACTGTAGCAAAGGCGACGGGGTCTGGGCACCTCTTTAATTCCATTTTTCTCCCCTTTTTGTAGATCTACGATCAGGTGCTGTTGGGCCATTAGCACATATACGACTTCTCCCACTCCTCATCCTCATGTCTGTCTTAAGTCATCAGAGGTGACCTTATCCTGGCAGAGGCTACAAAAGATTCACCAGGCGCTGGCATGAAGAAAGAGTCTTTGTAAAATGGACATTTCCAAACAAACTACCAAAGATTCCTCCACTGACTGACTCGAAAGTTAAATAAATACGTAAATAAATAATTTAAAAATTTAAAAAAAAGCAGATTAAGAAAGCACTGGGGACTTGAAAAGGCATCACGGGAGTGGAACTCACTAAGAACCAAGCTTGAGACCGAGATCTGACCTAAGTAAGGAAGAGACCTTCAGGTGCTTTTGTGGTCACTGATGAATTCAGCATCATCTGGTTGAACTCTCGGCAAAGAGCTCTAGAAACCCTTGTCAAAGCACAAAGTCATGGCTGGTTTTGTTTCAAATGAATCGTTTGCTTGTTACCATGGAAACCGAATGGCCTGCCAAAAAAAAGAGGAAGGAGAGAGAGAGAGGAAATACAAACACAGAGAGAGAGAGAAACACCTCACTGTAAACAGGGTACGTGAAGAGCTGGCGTTCATTTTCCCTTCCCGAAGGTTTTTAGCGTAGAGTTAAACAAATGTCGGCCCTTTCAGCTTGGGCTGTCACCTCCCCTCGAGGATAACCCGGAATCGGAGCTGTTTGCAGACATTCCCGTTTCATTCCTCACGGCTCTGCTTGGTGACTGTGTGCTGTCTCCTTTTGCATGCATTCCCACCCAGGATGTGCCACCTGGGCTTACATTTGTCACAGGCTTCACTGGGAGTTTGCTCGCGGCCGCTGGAAGATCCCTCTCCCCTCCCCACCGGAGTCATCAGCTCTACGGAAGTGAAGAAACCAAACCACCGTCTTTTATAAATTGCCATGGAAACCAAGTGCCTTCAATGAAACAAGCCTGATTTCAAAAAAAAAAAAACAAAAACAAAAAAACCGAACAAAATATAAATATATATATATATATATAAATATATATATATAAAAATAAAAAAATTATAATAAATGTAATAACGATGATTTCAACACGGAAGCTTTGCACCGCTGAAAACGTGGGTTGTGCAAAGTCTTTTCTAAACAAACTCTGGAGCCTGGGTGTGCAGGCAAGGAGACGGAGCCGCTTCTGGAGAAGGATGGATGGACCTAAGCTGCTGTGGAAAGCCTTTGGGATGAGATCCGTGCTGTGTGACCTTCCAGACAGCCATGGCCTTTCAGCTTCTTATCCATTCGAAACAGCTCCCGGTGGTGCTGCCGATGGGAGCAGCACTTTTTGTTGTCGTTGTTGTCGTCGTTTCAGGTTCTCCAGTGGGTCAACCAGAGGAACAAAGGTGGTTCAGACACACACTTGGTGCAGAAGGTGGTGAAACACAGGATGATTTTCTTATTCTCCCCCTCCGTTGGGATGGCTCCCGACATCTGGAGCTCCGGACGCTCCGAGGGGGCTCTGCCTCTGCCCCGGAGCCAGACTCGGTGCAGAGGGCAAAAGATTATTTTGTTATTGTAGCGAAATTCAAAAAACAAACAAACAAAAAGTTAAAAAAAATTAAAAATAATCCACTTTTACAAGGAAAAAAAAAAAATAAAAGCTGTACAAAATGGGTTTGAGCTACCCGAACACGTGCCGGTTTTCCACTGCATTGTAAAGTTCCCTTCCAGTTGGTTATGAAATTTGAAGACCTTTTTCCTTAAATTAGCTCAGCTTTTAACTTCATTTAAAAAAACAAAAAGACTTTTGTCTAAAGAAGAGTATTATTATTATTATAATTATAATAATTATTATTATTATTCTGTGTTCTCTCGACACCCTAGGATTAAAAGCAAAACCTGATATGCAAATAATTGGAGTACAAACGTGAAAACAAACAAAAGATGAGTATAATAATTGCAAATATGAGTATAAAAAGCACAACGAGATGCAGTAAAACAATGACAAGGCTTGATTTTTTTTATTCTGTAGAGAAATGTTTGTGCAAATTCAGTAATTCCACTGAAGAGATAATTTTCCAGCTCTGTTCAATAAAGCCTCTTTCCAGGTAAGGCAGCCCCGTGGTGCGTGTGTTTGTTGAGACACTGGCAGGGCTTTCCTTGGTCAACTGGTGTCAGCTGGAGTTGTACTGGTCCATACTGGTGGCACTCAGGGGCAGGAGCATTCCCAGGATGCTCTTGGCTCCCCGGTTTTTAGGAATTTTTGGTGTCTTTAAGTTCCTGTGCTCAGAAAACAATGGGAGCTCCAAGTCAGGACATTTTCAGAGAATTCCAGAATGGTTTAGGTTAGAAGGGATCTTAAACCTCATCCCTGGAATCATGGAATATTCTGGGCTGGAAGGGACCTGCAAGGATCCTCAAGTCCAAATCTGAACTGAATGGTCCCTGTGGGGATTGAACCCACAACCTTGGGGTTATCAGCACCTTGCTCTGTTTGGAAGAAAGTGGGAACTCCAAATCTGGAATGGACCGTGGGGTTTGGAAGACAGTGGGAACTCCAAGCCTGGATGGACCGTGGGGTTTGGAAGATGGTGGGAGCTCCAAATCTGGACGGACCGTGGGGTTTGGAAGATAGTGGGAACCTCAAATCTGGAATGGACCATGGGGTTTGGAAGATGGTGGGAACCTCAACTCTGGAATGGACCATGGGGTTTGGAAGACAGTGGGAACTCCAAGCCTGGATGGACCGTGGGGTTTGGAAGATGGTGGGAGCTCCAAATCTGGATGGACCGTGGGGTTTGGAAGATGGTGGGAACTCCAAGCCTGGATGGACCGTGGGGTTTGGAAGATGGTGGGAACTCCAAATCTGCATGGACTGTGGGGTTTAGAACAATGGGAGTTCTGAGTGTGGATGGACCATAGGGTTTGAAAGAAAGTGGGAAGCTCCAAATCCAGATGGACTATGGGGTTTGGAAAACAGTGGCTCTGAGTCCGATGGACCATGGGATTTGGAATATGTTGGGAACTCTGAGCCTGGTGGCCTGTTGGGTTTGGAAGATGGCCGAAGCTCCAAATTTGAATGGACTCTGCTCTTTGGAAGTCAGTGGGAATTCTGAGTGTGATGGACTGGGGGATTTGGAAGAAAGTGGGAACTCCGAGTCTGGATGGACTGTGGGGTTTAGATGAAAATGGGAACGCAGAGTCTGATGAACTGTGGGGTCTGGAAAGTGCTGGGAACTCTGAGTCTGGATGGACCATAAAGTTTGGAAGAAAGTGGAAGCTCCATATCTGGATGGACTGTGGGGTTTGAAAGATGGTGGGAATTCTGGTGTCTGGTGGCCTGGGGGATTTGGGACTCTTGAGTCTGGATGGACTGAGGTGTTTGACACCCTTAACACAAATCACCAAAATTCCCGTTGGAAGCTCTGGATTTTAACTGTGGATGGGTGGATGGACGGATGGATGGATGGACGGATGGATGGATGGATGGATGGATGGATGGATGGATAGATGGATGAGGCAGGTCAGGCATGGTGAGACCCTGAGGCAGATTTTTTTTGGAGGTTGGTGTGTCTTGGAACTCAGGATCCAAACCTAGCCGTGCATCTTCCCATGGATATCTCCTGAGAGCCACGGAACTGAGGGGTGATCCAAGAGGCTTCTCCATGGGTGATTTTGGCAGGACTCTCTTTGGAAGGGCTGGATCTGCTGGGAGCCAGAGTAACTGTCTATCAGTCATTTCCACAGAATCCCAGAAGGTTTTGGTTGGAAGGGACCTTAAATCTCATCCCATTCCAACCCCACAGGCAGGGACACCTTCCACAGAGCAGGAAGGAAAGGAAAACAGGAAGCATTCCATTGCCTTTAAAATACTTCCCTGCTTTTCCCTTGAATTTCCCTTGAAGATCCAAACAGAACCTTAGATGCCCATTGGAGATGAATTTTCCAGGCACAGCTCTGGCTGCAGGGCTGGTGATGATGGTGTGATGGGAACTCTGTGGGAAGTTAAGATTTGGGAAGTGCCCTGTGATTCCTCTTTGACAAAGGAGTTGGATTATAAGGAACAGGACATCCTGCTCCATTGTTTAGATCCCAAGTTAAAACTGCAGGCTGAAATCCATGTTTGCTCTTTCCATTTGGATCCATTTGGATTCTCCTTTCCCTCACTCCCATGGAATATTTGATAAAGAATTTTGGTTGACAAAGACCACAGATGTCTTTTTTCAGGGCAGAATAATCTGTGTGTCCTGAAAATCCCAGGTTTTGTGGGAAAGGAAATGTATTCCAATGCCTGTTCCCATTTCACTCTGGGCTGCAGGAGGTGCTAAGAAAAGCAGGATTTCTCTTCCAAATGTTGATTGTAGGAGTAGTTTTATCTTCTTTTACATCCCAAAATAAAGCACTGAAAAGGAAATGGGATTTTACTCCAGGCCATGAATAAGAAGAACAGATTGAGATACGAATTTCCTACTCTTGGTTTTTATTTTATGTTACATTTTGGAGTGAAAATGGATGTGAAAATGATGGATCAGCCATCAAAGGCAGTTGGAACTGGCAGTTCCTGGAATTTGAAACCCCTCTGATTCAGTTCTGGGGTATCCAACCTTGAAATGTCCTTGATGGATTTTTAAACTGGACATCAAATACTGAATTGTGCAGCAACAGAAGTCCTGGGATGTTGGGAAAAGTGGCTGGGTTTGATGGGATGGCTGCAAGAATTATCTGGCTGTTCCCAAAGCAGAGGAGGGTGGAGCACAGGATAAGTTTTCCAGGTTTTTTCAGTTCTTTCTCAGGCTGATCTGGGAACATAAGCAGTGGAGAACTTCCCTTTTTCTTTCAAGTTTCTCTCACAAATTGAATGTGAAATCATGGAATTGTAGAATTATGGAGTAGTTTGGGTGAAAGGGACCTTAAATCCCACCCAGTGTCACTCCTGCCATGGCAGGAACACCTCCCACTGTCCCAGGCTGCTCCAGCCCCAGTGTCCAACCTGGCCTTGGGCACTGCCAGGATCCAGGAGCAGCTTCTCTGGAAAACCTGAATCCCACAAAAAATCATGAAACACTCGGATCTCACTGTGCTACCAAGCCACCTCTTCTTTAGCATGGCCTGGATCTTGGATGGGTCACAAGGAGGGATAAAATCATGGATTAGAAGGGAATAAACCCATCCCAATGACACCATGGATGCACAATTAGGATTTGAAGGCCAGAAATACCTGGGAATGTGAAATTTCCTTTTAAATTGGGACAGGAACTGCTGGTTCCTCCCAAAGTGATGGAGCTGCATCTTCCATCCCCTGCAAGCCCCAGCCTCCACTGACCCCAGAGCTTTCCTTGACATCCAGCACTGGAATTCCTGCTGCATCCGCTATGGAGATGGAATAATCAGTTTTGGGGCGATTGGGATCCCCAAACTTTAAAATAAAATGAATCTTCAGCTTGTTCATTGTCTTTCCTGCCTAGTTAGGGCAGTGAATTCCATTTGTAGGGAGCAATTCAGGCAGGAGGATCTGATTTTTTCCCATACTGAGTGGAAGAGGCTTTCCTGGTTTTATTTTGGGAGAGTTTACCTGCTGGGAATGTTTTTTTCATATATTGAAAGGTAATTGAAACTCTCATCCTCCCCCAGAGGTGTGTGATCCATCAGGAAAATGGCTTTTTGGAGCATTTCCATAAAAAAAAGTCTCCAGTTTGGAGTTACTAGTACTCCCTGCCTCTCCATGCTAATAAAGAGATTGGGAGCCATCTGGAATAATTCTTGGATTTTCCTATAAAACTATCAAAACCTATAAAAAAAGATTATATTTCCATTTCAAATTCTTTTTTACGTTTTTAAGGAAAATGAGCAGCACTGCAGGAATGGTCTCCCCTTTTTACCTGCTCCACCATGATTCCAGTGTCAGCACAGAAGGAATGAAACCATTGGATTATCCCTTGTGCAAAGGAATTTAGGGACCTGCAGCTCCTGCAATCCCACATTCTTGGGATTTACAGTGTGCAGAAGTTTTCTGTCATCTGTCCCTAAACCCCTGACTGTGTCAGCCCCAGATCCCATGGGAATGTTGGTGTAGGCAGGGAGTTGTGCTCTGTATCATAAAAGATAGGAGTGATCATTAACCCAAACACAGGGAAATTGGGATTGTAAATCCTGCTGTTCCCTGTTAAAATATTATTTCATTGATTTCTTTTGGATCTGTCAGACTGGGGAGCTTGTATTCCACACATCCCAGAATCCCAGGATGGTTTGGGTTGGAAGGGACCTTAAATCCCATCCAGCCCCACCCTTCCATGGGCAGAGACCTTTCCATTACTCCAGTTTCTCCAAGCCCATCCAGCCTGGCCTTGGGTATCTTGTGTGACATTAAAACTCAAGTGAGAACAGGCTGAGGGAGTCACCAGAGAGCTCGATGGACTCCGTAGGTGTGAGGAGAAATTCCCTCTTCCCTGAGCGCCCCTCCTCAAATTCCCTAAAACATCCCAGTTCAGCCATGAGCCATCAGTCATTTCCCACTGGGAACACCATCGTGGAATCATGGAATCTTTTAGGCTGGGCTTTAGCTCCAAGAATATCAAGTCCAACCACGCCCCAGCACAGCCAAGGCCACCACTGATCCATGTCCCCAAGTGCCACATCCACAGGGCTCTGAAATTCCCTGCTGCCCTGAGCAACACCTGGCAATGATAAAATCCATCTCAAATTCCTGATAAGAAACTGAAACCTAAATAGGACCATTTGTGTTCCTTGTGGATGGGTCTGGATGGATGGGATGGATGGATCTGTGTCTCTCCTGCCTGGTTCCTCTGGGACACGTTCAGTTTGGATGTCACCTTACCTATGGAACCTATGACAGGTGATTTACAACCGATTTCCTTCCTTTTCCAGTCTCTGTAAGATTTTTCTTTTCCTCATTGAGAAAGAGACTGGAATGTTGAGTTCTTGGATAAGTGAATCTTGAGCTTTGCTCACCGCCAAGGTCATGGCTACAGCTGGAGAAACATTCCCGCTGATCCCGCGGGATCCAGGATTTGTGCAGGCAGCTTTCACCTTCCACAGACAGGAGGGAAAACCAGGATCACTGCTACAACCACGCCTGAGGAATTTTTGGATGGATACGGCCACAAAAGGGACTGGAGAAACACGAATTCTTGAGAGTAAGAACGCAGAGCCTCAGCACCTTCTCAGGAACACCCAGACCTGCTGCACACTCCAACTGCAAAGGGGACAAACGTGGTGTTTGTGTCTGTAAATACCCTATAAATACCTGTAATTGGATGTATTTAATGTAAATAGGATAACGAGGACATTTTAACAATCTCCACTGTTGTACAGAACCCAAACTTGCTCTCTTATTTTCCTACACCCCCACTGTAGATTGATTTTGGGTCATTGTTAGGTCTGTATCTGGTTGAGTTCCAAACTGCTCTCACTTTTACCTCAAGGGTTTCATGTTCTTTATGTACATTTTATAAAGAAAAAAGAAACCACTCTGGATTTTTGGGTACCTTTTCCATTGCCGGCAGTATTTTCTGTCTTTTCCAATGTTTTCTGCTCCCAGATCCACTGGGATGAAGGGGAGGGATGGGGTTTGGTGAGGGATATCTCTTGTTCCTTGTGTCCCTGCCCTCCTGGGAGGTGTGAAAATGTGGGAATCTTTATCTCCACTTCTTATTAAGTATGGAAAGGTCTTAACTAGAGCAGGAAGAGGCTGGGCCACCCTCTTCCCTAATGGGGCCAGTCCTTCCCTTGACTGATCCCAGCAGAGTTTTTCCAGCTTCATGGACAGTTGAGGGTCAAAATCCTTTTCTTCGGTTTTCCATAATTCCCATTTAATCCCTGGGAAGTGACCAAAAGTGTGTGCACTGCCAGAGCAGGATGTTTCCAAAAACTCCTGTGCCATGTGGGAATAGAGTCATGGGCACACAGAGCTCTCCCAGCACCCCCCGATCCAACCTGGATCACTGCATGGTGATCCCAAATTTCTCCTGGTTGTTGGATACGTGCCCCAGAGTGGAGGATGCCCATCAGGACTTTTAGGGTTGACATCCATTCTCTGCTGCAGGTGTGGCTTGGGTATTCCTGGTCTTGTCCAGCTCTTCTACTGGGATTAAATCTTAGAATTGTGGAATTGTTTATGTTGGAAAAGCCCTCTGGATCATGGAGTCCAACCATTCCCCAGCACTGCCAAAGCCACCCCTGCCCCATGTGCCCAAGTGCCACATCCACATGGCTTTAAATCCCTTCAGGGATGGGGACTCCACCCCTACCCTGAGGTTCCACTGACTGTCCCCCTTTCCATGAAGAAATTTTCCATAATAGACAAATTTAACTTCTCCAGGCCCAGCCTGAGGCCGTTCCCTCTGCTCCTGTCCCTGTTCCCTGGAGCACAGCCCGACCCCCCGGCTGTCCCCTCCTGGCAGGAGCTGTGCAGAGCCACAAGGGCCCCTGAGCCTCCTGTGCTCCAGGCTCAGCCCCTTCCCAGCTCCCTCAGGAATTCTCCAGCCCCTTCCCAGCTCCCTCAGCCTCTCCTGGTGCCCCAGACCTTTCCCAGCTCCTTGGACAATCACCAGTCCTGCTGCCACCCCAGCGCTGGCACAGCCCAGGTGCCACTGTCCCTCTTGGTCTGCGTGGGGACAAACCCTCCCAGAACCCTTCAGGACTTTTCCTGTGGGTGAAATGCGACCATGGAAATGGAAACACACCCTGTTCCTTGTGCTGTTTTCCTGTGTTTCCTTGTTCTTTGTTTTCCCTGCCCTTTTCCTCAACGGAAAATGCCTCCATCATTTCCCACCACGGAAAATGCCTCCATCATTTCCCACCATGGAAAATGCCTCCATCATTTCCCACCACAGAAAATGCCTCCATCATTTCCCACCACGGAAAATGCCTCCACCATTTCCCACCACGGAAAATGCCTCCATCATTTTGCTGATTGGATTGGTGACATCCTGTGGAAAATCATGGAGGCATTTTCTGTGATGGAAAAGGGCAGGGAAAACAGGAAACAAGGAGACATGGGAAAGCACCTGTCAGTGTGACCACGTATCGAAATGAATTCCTGAGGGAAAACTCAGAGTTCCCAGACGAGTCTTGCTCTCCAGAGATGGGGACAAGCAGCAACACAATGGAATTCACACCTTAAAGAAGAAGAACTTTCCCATCTCCTATTTTCAGCCTAAAATATCCCTTTATCCCATTGGATCTCACAGCCTGAAGTCATTCCACAGGCCATTATCCCATTATCCTATTATCCCTGGGATATTCAGTGGTGGAGAATTTTCTTCATCCCATTGATCTGCTCCACCTTCCCTCATGGAAGTTGGATTTTGGCTCCACAGTGGACCTGGAGGAGACCCCGGACACATCCCATGGATGTGAGCACAGCCTGTGTTATCCATATTTCTGCTGGAATCACAGAACCCCTGAGGGTTTGGGTGGGAAAAGACCTTAAAGCTCAGCTTGCCCATGGGCAGGGACCCCTTCCACTATCCCAGGTTGCTCCAAGCCCCGTCCAATTATAACAAACAGATTTTTTTCTGTCCCTTGGAATTATAACAAATAAATTGGATTTACACCCAGGACTTGACCCCCTCTGTTCCCACCCCACCCAGTTCCATAAAGATTTGTGGAAGTTGGGTCACACAAACATCTCAGAAAAAAATGTTTGATTTTGGCCTTGCTTTCCTAAAAATTTCCAAGCCAAACCAGAATTATCCACTCTGTCTTTGGGATAGATTTTGACAGATTTTTGGAAACTTTATCTGCAGAACCAGGACCAGGTTGGGATAAAATGAGCTGGGATCGAGCCTGGCCTGAAAAATGCATGGATAAATCAATTCCTGCTCCTAATTCATTGGTTATTTTTGTAGAGTTGAAATACTCCTGCTCTCTGGATGTAGCACTGCCAGGACTGTCAGGTTTGTCTCCTTAGGGAATATTTTTTATTCTTGTTGGAGGTTTTTTTGGCATGTTGCTTTATTTTATTTTATTTTTTCGCTGCCAGGAGGCCAGGGGTGTATTTGCAAGGATTAAAGTATTACTGGAGTGGCTCCAGGCCTTTTCTAATCCCCATTATTCCCTCTAATCCCACCACAACACAATGCTTCTCTCACATTGCTTAATTATGCGGTGAAAATTAATAAAAAATAGCGGTAAAATGACATTTTGAGGAGGGATCTAAATCCCAGTTTCTTTGGGATGCAGCAAAAAATTGTACTTTTGCTGTGTTCAGTAATCCTTGACATTTCCAGCCTAATTCCTCAGGGAACAAGGATTACAAAACCTCCTGGGAATCGATTTTTGCAGGAACTCAGGCCTTTCATTTTCATAAATCTTGGGATGAGTGTCCCATTTCCAAGGGGCTTGATGGGCAGTTGGGATCACAAGAACAATTTGGGGTGGTTTTTTTTTGGGAAAGAGGCACTGGATAAAGGATTTTTTTCCTACTCCCTATGGAATGTGAGTTTGTAGGGAATATTTCCTGAGTGGCGAGGAGTTTTAGTGGTCACCAAAAATCCAGCCAGGAAAAATGCTTGGAGAGGGGGTTCATGGTTTAGGATTTGCCCCTGGATCTCTGGAAGTGTCCCAGGCCAGGTTGGACAGGGCTTGGGACAGTGGAAGGTGGGATGATGGGATGGGATGGGATGGGATGGGGTAATGGGATGGGATAATGGGATAATGGGATAATGGGATAATTCGATAATGGGATGGGATTTCAGGTCGCTTTGAACCCAAACCAGTCTGGAATTCTATGGAATGCCCTGAAAATGCCAAAAGCTCCAGTCCTGAATTAATGGATATTAAGGAACAGTGGCCATGGAAAGGTGAGAATCCCTTGGAGTTTTATTATCATTTTTTCCCCTTTTTTTTTGCCACCAGCCTCCTGGAATCAGCACCCAGCACCCATCGGGAGCTGAGGATCAGGCACTGCTAATTACACTGCTAATGAGGTGCTAATCAGGCACCCGAATGACTCCAGCACCACCTCAATCTCCAGAATCCTGGTGGGGCTCCTGCTCCAGAGATTTTCTGCCTTTGGCCTCTGCACAGCGAGGGGGGAAGGGTTCAAAGAGATTTTGCACAGGCAGGGACAAAGTCAGGGCTGCAGAAGAGGAATTGAGAGGGGTCTGGGAAATTTGGGAGGGTCTGGAGAAGGCATGGGAATGATTATCCATGTTTCCCACAATCCAGAAGGAATCCCTCAGCTGTAGAATAACTTTTGTTCCCAAGTTTGCCTCAATGGACAGCACAAACCACGGCCCTCTGCACTGCCTGGCTGCTTTTCCTGACTAATTTCCTAAAAAATCCCACAGGCAAACACCTTCTTGTGTAAAATATGGAATGGACTGGAATAGAATAGAGTTATGGAATGGTTTGGGTTGGAAGGACCTTAAATCCCATCCAGTTCCATGGACAGGCACACCTCCCACTGTCCCAGGCTGCTCCAGCCCCAGTGTCCAGCCTGGCCTTGGGCACTGCCAGGGATCCAGGGGCAGCCACAGCTGCTCTGGCAATTCCAACCCAGCCAGCAATTCCCCATTCCCAATCTCCCATCCAGCCCTGCCCTCTGGCAGTGGGAGCCATTCCCTGTGTCCTGTCCCTCCATGCCTTGTCCCCAGTCCCTCTCCAGCTCTCCTGGAGCCCCTTCAGGACACACTGAGGTCACCCCAAATCTTCTCCTCTCCAGGGGAACATTCCCAGCTCTCCCAGCCTTTCCTCCCAGCAGAGCTTCTCCATCCCTGAGATCATCCCAGTGCCTCTAAATTTGTTCTAAATAGGAATTTTAAGCTCTGGGATGCAGCCATGGCATCACTCAAACCCTTTCAAGGCTAACACCTGCAGGAACAAGAGCTCCTTGAGCATCTAAAGCCCTTTTTGCTGGGAATGCTGCTTCCACAAGCAGTCCCTGGCAGCCTTCCCACGTGGCTTTGGGACACCTGGAGTCCTGTAGCCACCCCCAACCCACAGAGACAACCCCACTTTGGAGAAGAAAGATAAAAATCCCAGAATCCTCCTATTTTCCAGAAGATTTTATCATCCAGATTTTGTTATTATTTCCCTGTATTTTTCTGGAAGATTTTATCATCCAGAGTGGAAGATCCTGCTGGGAGCTGCTGCCTCCCCCCTGGCAGCCCCGTGTCCCACTGAGCTCTGCCATCGTTCCCACAGCGCTGTTGTTCCCAAATTTGCATCCCGAGCTCCTCTCAGGCAGCCTCATTATTCCCAATACTGAGCAAACTCCCTGGGATCCATGTTTCCCACACGATGCTGTCCCAGATGTTCCCCAGACTGAATCCAACGGGAAATGCCAGACGGCTCTTTCCATCGGGTGTCCTGATAAATAAATCTTTTTAATTAAAGCGGCTCTTGATTTCTTTTTCAATCAAATCAGAGACTTTCTTATCTCTCAAGTGGTCAATCCCTCCAGCTTTAGCTCCATATCAGTATTCCTGTGTGTTCCAAGCCAGCAGGGAATGGGATCAGCAGGGAGAAAACTCTTGCTGGGTGAGCAGCAGGACCCATAATTCCAATTAGGAAGAGTTTTAGAGGCTGTTTAAGCCCCAGCTGGGCTCTCTCTGTGCCTACAATCATCACCCATTAGCAAGGAAGATGATTTAGGAGCAAGTTTTGGAATATTTTCTCCATTGTAGCAAAAAAAAAAAAAAGGATTTGGATTTGTCTCGTTCTCCATTTTCTGAGGAGAAAGAAGGTTCAGGGCATTATTGTCCCCTTGGAAGGGACATTGTTGACCCCTGGAAGGGACATTTTTACCCTCTCAGAGGGGACATTATTGACCCTTGGAGGGGACGTTTTTAACCCCTTGGAAGTGACATTTTTAACCCTTTGGAAGAGAACATTTTTAATCCCTTGGAAGGGGCAGAATTTACCCTTGGAATGGACATTTTTATCCCTGGAAGGGACATTATTAACCCTTGGCGGTGACATTATTGACCCCTTGGAAAGGGCATTTTAAAACCTAGAAAATGACATCATTAATCCTTGGAAAGGACATTATCAACCCCTTGGAAGGGTCTCTGCAAGGCCGACAAAATGAGGGGAAGTTGCAAAAGACCATCAGTGGCCATCCCCAAGGGAATGGGAAGACCAGCCTGGAAGGAATGTTGGCATTATCCAGAGGAACAAGGACGTGCAGGATACAACCCCCCTGTGTCCCTCAGCCCGAGGGGAGCTCCTGAGGGGGTTCCTAAGAGTGAATGTCCCAATCCATGTCCTGGTGCTGAACCCAGGCTGGGACAGCTCCTGGGATCAACCCAGACTGGGAGGAGTAGCTGGAGCAGCCCTGGGAAAGGATTTTGGGGTGCTGGGGGAGAGCTGGACCTGCCCCAGGCAGAGCCTCCCAGGAGGAAGGGGACTGGGATTCTGCTCCTGTGGCCCTCGGTGAGATCCCAGCTGGAATCCTGGCTCCAGCCTGGGCCCAGCACAGGGAGCACTTGGAGCTGCTGGGGAGAGCCCAGAGGAGAGCCAGGGTGAGCAGAGGGATGGAGCAGCTCTGCTGGGAGAGCTGGGAATGTTCCCTGGAGAGGAAAAGCCTTGGGGTGACCCAGGTGTGGCCTGCCAGTGTCTGAAGGAGCTGCAGGAAAGACGGAAAGAGGATTTCCAAGGGATGGAGGGACTGGACACAGGGAAGGCGTGGGAGCGGGGATGGATGGGACATTGGGAAGGAATTCCTGGCTGGCAGGGTGGGCAGGCCCTGGCACAGGGTGCCCAGATCATCTGTGGCTGCCCCTGGATCCCTGGCAGTGCCCAAGGCCAGGTTGGATAGAGCTGGAGCAGCCTAGGACAATGGGAAGTGTCCCTGCCATGGCAGGGGGTGGAACTTTAGGGTCCCTTCCATCCAAACCATTCCATGATCCTACGATGTTTAAGGTGGATGGTGTAGCTGTCACATCCCAAATCCAACCCAAATCCTGCTGTGATTCTGTTGAAATCCATCCCATTCCATGACCCTCCTAGACTTGGGATTTGTTCTCTCCGTGACCTCGCAGCCACCTTTCATGGACAGGACAGGAGATCACAGCCTCTCTTGCCCTAAACATCTCTGGGCATGTGGAATCTGTGATTAGGATCCAATCTCCTGGCTCCAGGGAATTGCTTGCAGGTGCCAGCAAGGAATTCCCCTCCAGACACAGCTGTGTCAACTCCTCCTGCCTGGATTTGCCTGGGAAAAGCTGAAGCAGCGGGAAATTCCCTCCGGATGGGGTGGCTGTGCAGGCTGTCATTGCTGCTGCTCCTCTGGGATCCCTGCCAGGTGCTCTTGTTCCCATTTTCCAGGTGCTTTGGCAGATTTGCAGGTCAGGCAGGAATTTCTGGCCAGGTGGAACTAATCGGGATTGTCTGGGCCAGCCTGGCACAGGGCAGCTCCTCAATTCCTGCCCAGCAGCCACGGCCTCTTGGTCTCCCGTGGCACGGAACAGCTTCTCCTCCGGCAAAGAATGAAAGATTTCCGTGTCCTTCCAGCCAGGAGATCGGGATTTCCAATGGGGGTTAATGGGCTGTGACATTCCCGTTCTGATCCAGCTGACTGGGGAGTTTAATCTGCGCTTCAAAGGGGGAATTTCTCCTCACCTCCCAGCAGAAGTTTATTTTTCAAGTGATTAACCGGGCAGGAATTTTTATTTGTGGTGGATAAAGGCAGGGATGCTGTCAGGGAACGTGTGATGCATTCCCAATGGGAATCAGGCTTTTAGAAACCTCTGACAGGAGGCCCTGCCTAGGGAGGACTTTTCTGGGTGGACTTTTTAAACAGGAAAAGAGGGAATGGCCTCAATCTGTGCCAGGGGAGCTCCAGGTTGGACACCAGAGGAATTTCTTCATGGGAAGGTCATTAAACTTTGGAACAGGCTTTTTTCCTGACCTGAATTTTCCCCACTGGTGGGATTTTTCCTCACTGGTGGGATTTTTCCCCATGGATGGCCCAGACCTGGGAACCCAACAGGGTCACCCTCTGCCCAGAGAGACCCAAATCCCCCGTGAAGGAACTCTCCAGCTCCTGTCTGTGTGTGTAGCTCTGCCTCCACCATTCCGTGCCTGAGTTTCCTGGGAAATCTGTCTGTTGGGAGCTTCATCCAGCTTTTCCTCACCATTTCTGATCAGATTTAAAAGGATAAGGTGGAAAACCTCATGTCCAAGCTGCTCTTGTGGGTGAGATGGATCTTCCTGGGAGAAGAGGTGAAGTGAGGGATCCCCATGCCAGGAGGGGAAATCATGGCAGGAGAATTCATGGAATGGCTGAGTTTGGAAGGGATCCCAGTGGAAGATCTGGTCCCAGCTCCCTGCTCCAGCAGGGCCATCCCAGGGCACACAGCACAGGACATTCCCTGCTTTTTTCCAATGATGCCTTGGGGTGACTCTGGATTCTGCTGGAAAATATTTTCTTTTTAGGACAAGTTATTTTCAGGCTATTTCCGCACAGGAAGGACTTGGAGCTGTTGGAGACAGTCCAGAGGAGGCACCAGGATGATCCAAGGGATGGAGCAGCTCTGCTGGGAAGAAAGGCTGGGAGAGCTGGGAATGTTCCCTGGAGAGGAGAAGGCTCCAGGGAGAGCTCAGAGCCCCTGGCAGGGCCTGAAGGGGCTCCAGGAGAGCTGGAGAGGGACTGGGGACAAGGGATGGAGGGATAGGACACAGGGAATGGCTCCCAGTGCCAGAGGGCAGGGATGGATGGGAGATTGGGAACTGGGAATTGCTGGCTGGGCTGGAATTGCCAGAGCAGCTGTGGCTGCCCCTGGATCCCTGGCAGTGCCCAAGGCCAGGCTGGACACTGGGACACCCTGGGACAGTGGGAGGTGTCCCTGCCTGGTCTTTTCCAACCTTAATGATTCCGTGATTTTAAAACAGAATTATTCCATTGGAAACGAGTCTGGAAAAGGTGTATTGGGAAGAGCTTGCCACAGGTCGGTTATTAGAATTATTAGAATTCTACATCTACTTATTATAATATTATTCTAACTATTACAGTATTATTCTAACTATTACTTTAGTTATTAGGGTTCTTTATAATTATTAGTAACATTAATGTCAGTGTTATTGATATTTATTCATTAAATTAATTAAAGTCACATTAATTATAATTAATTAAATTATACAATTATTTATTCTTTATTTACTTTTTATTATTAAATAATAAAAATTATATCATTAAATAATTAAATAATGATTTTTTTACTGACAGTATGCAACAACCCTGCAGTCTGGAAGAGGGACAAATTTTTGGCTCTAAGGGACAGTCACAGCTTGGGAATCTGAACTCCTTGAGAGCTCTCTGTGTATTCCCAGAAAAACCCAGTTTACAATCCTGGGAAATTTCCACAACAGCCCCACTCCAGGCAGTGATGATGATCCAATCCCAGCCAGGGGTTGGCATTCCAGGTTTATCCCTGGGAAATGGTGACAGATTCCTCACTGTCTGCACAGCTCTGAGGGGTTTTACAGGATGGTTATAGGCTGGAAAATTGGGAATTCTGTCATGGACACAGGTGCTGCTCCTGGGATGGTATCCATGAGTCCTGGATTTGGGGATATTCCCTGCTCGGTGCTCCCCACAAAGTTCTCTTCACCAAAAGGTGGGACCCCAAGCAGGGACCCCCAGACTGCTCCAGTTTGGACCTTCCCAAGTGGAGGAGTGCCCAAGAATCCCTGGAATTGCAGGAAGGCCGTTAATCCTGGCTCCCTTTCCATCAGCTCTGGAAGAGGCACATCTCCCAGAGCCCAGCAGAGCCACAGAGGGAATTTTAGTGGATGGCAAGAGGAAATTCATCCCTCCCTCCTCCCAAAGCAGCACGGGGAGTGTCCAGAGCTTCCCATCCCTCACCCAGCAAATCCACGGAGCAGCCGCCAGCAAACGGATCAGGCAGTGAAGGTTCCTATTCCAAAGGTTTTATTGGATCATATTCTTGAGGTATTTCAGCATTTCCCTTGCCTGTGCTAATTCCCAAAGGAAAATCCCTGCAAGGGAAAGATTTTCCAGCCAACTTTCAGCAGGACTCAGCAAAACGTTTTCATGACAGATTCCTGCTTTTATTTCTGCTGAGGAGGCTGGGGCTGGAGACAGCCCCATGGATCAGCAGGAATTGCAGGGCTCATCAATAAACCAGGACTGAATGGGATTTTTATTAAAAAATAGATTTTTTTCCCTTTTTTTTACTTGCTGGAGATTTAATTTTAAAATTGAAAAGAAAGGTATAAAAGCATCCGTTAATTCAGCCCCGTGATGACTTCAGCAGAGGGAGTTAAAAGGAGAAGCAAGAAGACAAAATGTGATTTTTCTCTCCATATATTTGTGAAATTCCTCGAGTTTTTTAGGATTCCTAAAGCCAGTATGGTGTGATCAGAATTCCTGGCTTTTCCTTATCACTTCAGATTAGATTTAGAACAAATAAATAGAAAATTATGGATAATTCCTGCTATTCGCCTGGAGCAACACAAATTTTCCACTCCACTGCATCCCAAAATTCCCATAAATAAAGGACCAAGTCTTCCCTCAGGATGACACAATTCCCAGTATTTCTGCCTTCCTGTGGAATTCAAATCCCTCCCTCAGCATAAAAACATCCAAGGGATGATTTTGTCACAGGCCAGGACAAGCTCTGAGTCCAAAGCTTCTCAGAAAAGGAAATTAATAGATTCAAGGAAAAGAATTTAAGGGATAATTAGGAGGTTAAAGGCTGGTGCTTGTTCCTGGGAGAACAGAATTCCCACCTGGCTCCAACTTCCTGTCAGGAATTACAGGGAGCAAGATTGAATCCCTATCTCTGACATTGTAAATGATGGGGAAGAAGAGAAATCATCTCAGATTTTGATTTTCCAAGGTTTTGGACTCTAAATTTCAAGATATTTGTGTAAGAAAATTCCAGGGGAAACTACCACAACAAAATTGGCAAAATTTGGCTTTTCAGGGTTTTATTTCAAGCTTGGAAAAATGGTTTCTAGTGGGATTTTACCCAGGGGTACACAGAAAACAGAACCATGAAATAGCCAAGTCAACCCTAACAAAAATTCCCTGGGAATGGCCCTTTCCAGGGCCCAGGATGTCAGGCCAGGTCTCCTACAGAATCCATTAGGGATTGTTCAATGTAAATGGAGATTATGACATCACTGTTATGTCATCACTGCTCCAAATTGAGTCTATGGGGATTTAGTGAGGAAAAACAGATGGAAAAAAATCAGGAAGTGGACATGAGATTAAAAATATCCTGGTGGATTCTGTCCTGGGAAAAGTAGAGTGAGTTCTGTCCTAAATTAGAGATAAAAGGGGTGAGATTCCCAAAGTTCCAGTTTGCTTCCAGGGCCTGGAGGGGCTCCAGGAGAGCTGGAGAGGGACTGGGGACAAGGATGGAGGGACAGGACACAGGGAATGGCTCCCACTGCCAGAGGGCAGGGATGGATGGGAGATTGGGAATTGGGAATTCCTGGCTGGGAGGGTGAGGAGGAGATTTCCAAGGGAGAAGTCTCAGCCAGCCATGGAATACTTGCCTTGAAACAGCAAATATAAAATAAATCCAGAGTTGCCAGACAAGCACTGGCAGCAGGAATGTCATTCCTGCTCTCCCTGACATCCTGATGTCTTCCAGGACCTAAAAATGAGCTGGAAGTCACTCTACTTCCCACAGGACAGAATCCACTGGGATATTTTTAATCTTATCTCCACTTCCTGAATTTTTTTTCCATTTTTTACTTATCTCTCCCACTGATGGGAATTTCTCACAGCAGCATTATCCAGCCTGGTTGCACAATTCCAGTTCTTTTCCTGGGTGGATGCTGCCTCGAAGCACCGTGGGATTTATTGGGAACAACATAAGGGAGCTGGGGAATGGGGTGTGGGAATGAGGAGGCTGGAGGTGGGTGGGATTTCAATGGAGGAATTCAAGAACTTCAGGGATTCTGGTGAAATTCTGTCAGAACCCAGGACGTTCCTCTGGCTGCCCTGGGTGACTCGAGACCCTGGCAGGGAGCTCAGAGACCTTGGCACGGAGTCAGAGACACCTGTGCCTTCGATTTTAACCCATGGAAACATTTGTGTGAAGATGTACAGGCCACAAGAGTTTGAGAAGAATGATAGTGAATTTGTCACGGGGTGAAAAAGCAGAATTTTGGGGTTTTAGAATGGGGGTTCAAGAGGCAGGATGGAGGAATCTGAGCGTGTCCTGTCCTTCTCCTTCTGCTTGTCCTCCACCTTCTGCTGGGATGGTGACACTTCTGGGTTGGCTCAGAGTGGAGACAGACTGTCTAACGTGGGTGACAGGAATTGGAAAATTATTGTAAATAAAGGTTCTTGGCATAAAAAGTTAACAGCACCCCAAGGGCAGGCAGTGTGCCACAGCCAGACCTGCAGGACAGATCTCAGCAGGTCAGAGAAAGAATGGAATGGATAAGGAAAAATAAACAACCTTGAAAAGCAGAACCGACAAATCTCGACTTCTTCTTTGGTCACGGGGCTGGGAGAAAAACTCTTTATTACCTCGAGAGCCATTTCAGCAACACAAAACCCGAGAAGATCCCACCTGGAATTCTACATCCAGCCCTGGGGCGCAGCACAGGGAGGACCTGGAGCCCAGAGGAGAACCAGGATGATCCAAGGGATGGAGCAGCTCTGCTGGGAGAGCTGGGAATGATCCCCTGGAGAGGAGGAACTTTGGTCTGACAGTGCTTGAAGGATCCCACAGTGGGAGGAGTCCCTGCCTGGTCTTTTCCAACCTTAATGATTCCATGATTTCAAAGCTGAATTATTCCTTTGGAAAAGAGTATGGAAAAGTGTATTGGGAAGAGCTTGCCACAGGTCGGTTATTAGAATTATTAGAATTCTACATCTACTTATTATAATATTATTCTAACTATTACAGTATTATTCTAACTATTACTTTAGTTATTAGGGTTCTTTATAATTATTAGTAACATTAATATCAGTCTTATTGATAATTATGAGTTAAATTTTAATTACTTATAATTAGATTAATTATTATTAAGAGTATGCAATGACCCTGCAGTCTGGAAGAGGGACAATTTGTTGGAAAGATGGAGAGAGACAATTTCCAAGGGCCAAGAAGGCTAAAAACCAGGAACACTTAAGGATATAAGAGGCTGGATGGATGCAGAATTCCAGGTGGGATCTGACCAGGGCAGGGCAGAGGGATGGAGCAGCTCTGCTGGGAGGAAAGGCTGGGACAGCTGGGACTGTTCACCTGGAGAGGAGAATCTTTGGGGTGACCTCAGTGTGGCCTTCCAGGAGCTGAAGGATCCTACAGGAAACATGGAAAAGGACAATTTCCAAGGGCAAGGCAGCCAAAACCAGAAATAAAGATAAAACGGGATTGAAGGAGGGAAAGCCACAGTTAAGGAATCTGGATATCTCAACCTTGTATAAACATTTCCAACATCCCATTAAATGGAGCCGTTCCAATTTTCCATGGGCACAAACACCTGGCTGAGGTTTTATTAAGGTCTGGTTAAGATATTTGTGGATTGTTTTCCCTCCCTTTCTCACCTGAAAAGCCATTTCCAGGGAATGAGCAATCCCGCATTCTGCCAGCGCTCTGACTCCCAGTATTTATTGTCTCCCATTGTGTATTTTCCCACCTCAAACATTTACATGGACATTTAGCACAATTATTTATTCCAGAGAAAATGCTGCTCTATTTATCCAAACGTTATTATGTGCTGGGGAAAAAAAAATAAAATCATTTTCCCAGCTGAAGCTGTGGTTTCATCCCAGAAAATTGGGCTTTTTATTTATTCCATTTTCCTTCTCAGCAGCTCCCAGGAATGTAAAAGGACAAAACAATTCTGAGTACAACGGAGCCGCTCTTGGGCTGCTGGAATAACTCCTGGCAGTGAGAAGTTTATGGAAATCTCTGCTTTGGAGGTGGCTCCAGGAATGGCAGGACATCAAAAACGAGTCGGAATTTTGCCTCCAATGTTGTCTGAAATCCCCTGGAAGTATCCACGGATTTTCTCCCTGAAGAGCATGAAAATGCTAATTAAAATTCAATCGTTTGTTCATTACCTCCCCAAATGCAAATGATGATCTCCAAACACTTGGAAATAAATGTTATTGATCCTTGGGAGCTGCCAGGACTGTCCCTCAGCTCATGGATTAACTGCATTCCCTCAGATCCCTGGGAGTGGCCCAACCTCCAACCTTCCAGCCTGAGCACGGAATTTTTCCACAAAGCTAAGGCTGGGAATATTTCAGTAAAAAAATATGTGGTTTAATTTTTTTTTAAAATTTGTATTTATGGTATTGATTTAAAGAGGAGGCAGGTCTTGGAAAAGCAGCTGGACTCAGCCTAAGCAGCACAGGGCAGGAGCTGTGCTTCCCAAGAAAACCCTGGAATTTACAAACCGCCTGGTCTGGAATGAAGCAGAGGCAAAGCTGTTAAAGAGAATCTACCATAAATCTGTTTCAATGGACAGAAAATTACATTTCAACAAACGGAAGTCCTCCAGTTATTTATTTTCCTGTTTAACTGCATATCATGGAATTCCAGACTGGATTTGGTTGGAAAACCCTCAAAGTTCATCATATCCCACCCCTGCCATGGCAGAGACTCCTTCAATTATCCCAGGGTGCTCCAAGCCCCAATGTCCAACCTGGCCTTGGACACTGCCAGGGGTGGGACAACACCTGGGAAGCCACAAAATGTTGGGAAAAGACCAAACTGAGACTTTTGTAGCTGCAGGAAAAATCTCAGGAGGTCGGAGGGGAAAAAATCCCAAAAATAAAGAAAACAGAGCTTTGAAAATTGGAATTTTCTGATATAAATATTAAGAAAGTCTAAAATGTGGAAATATTTATTTGAAAAACTTGATTTATGCACTGCCTTAATTGAGTGGAGAATTCCCAATTCCTGCTGGATCTCTGGGATGTTTTCACCACATTGTGCCACACTGGAGATGTCACTAAACCCAAACCCAAGATTTCCCTCTCCGAGTTTCAAAACTCAGCTGATGCCCCAGGCATCCAAACCCAATATTTTTATTTTAATTAAAAGTGTTCTGCCACTGGAAATCGCTTCCCTGGGCGTTTCCATCTTGGAAACAGCAGGAGCAGGGGAACAAGCTGAAGATTATTTTTATTTCAGAGTAATTCCCACTGCTGGAGAAAAGTGAGGAATTATTCCAATGCTGCTATGCTGGGACACACAGACCTTGGGAAAATGAGAAGAAGTTTCATTGTAGTTAAATCACAAAGACACCCCAGTCCAAGCCCAGTTTAATTCTGGGTACAGTGCACTAAACTTTCTTGTTCAACCTCAGGCCGAGTCTAAAATTAAATCAGAGCAAATGGAATGAGGGAAATAATGCAGCAATTAAGGCAGTTCCCTCTGAACAACCCAAAAATTGAGTGGATGTGGCACTTCCCAATATGGGTTAGAAGTGGGATTGGTCCAAGGTTGGATTTGATGATCCTGGAGGACTTTTCCAGCCTTGATGATTCTCTGATCACTCAGCACCAAGCTGGAAAAGCACCTTTGGAGGCTTCTTCCTCCCTGCACATCTTTTGTTGGCTGTTTTTCCTTGGAAGAGGAACTCTGGGCTGTGCTGGTTATCCCACAACTAAAGCACGTGTGGAGCAGATCCCTCTCCCTTCCCTCAGCAGATTTATGGAATTGCATTCCTTCTTTATTTGAAAGTTCATTTTTCGCAGGGATTCAGCACACAGGAGCCAATCCTGGGAATTCCCAGCCCGGGATCCTTCCAGCTCCAGGGATAACAGGTTCAGGGTGAGGGCTGGGGAGCACCACGGGGTCTCTCTGTGGAGGTGAGGAGATCCTGAGAAAAGCCTCAACAAGGCACAAATTCCCAAGGAATTCCCAAGGAATCCCAAGCCAGCTCTTGGCTCCAAGCCTGGTTGGTGTCCATCTGTCACAGTCATATTTCCTGGAAAAATTTCACCGGGATTTCTCTCCTGAGAAGCTGAGAAACCTCACAGAAAAGGAAAACAATTTCTTATCTCATTTGCTTCTCCTGTGTCGTGCTCATGTGGGAATGTGTTTGGAGATTGTTTACCCACAGGTGATTGTTTCATTGGTTTGTGTGAATTGTTTTCACTCTTTGGCCAACCAGGGCCAAGCTGTGTCAGACTCTGGAGAGAGCCACGAGTTTTCATTGTTATCTTTTAGCCTTCTGTCTGTATCCTTTCTGTATTCTTTAGTATAGTACAGTTTAGTATTCTTTAATATAATATAGATCATAAAATAATAAATTAGCCTTCAAGAACATGGAGTCAGATTCATCATTCCTTCCTTTTTCTGGGAACCCCACAAATACAATATCCATCTGTTTCCCTCACCCAGTCCCAGGCAGATCCCTGGAAAAGTCCCTTCAGCTGGAACACCAGGAGCTGGAGGATGGGGATGAGTGGTTGAGTGGTACATAGGCAGAGCTTGGATAAAACCCACCTGGAATTTAGGGAGTCTCCAGGCTGGATTCCAGGCTTGGAGTCAGTACAAGGAACCACAGGGCTTTGGCTGGTCCAGAGGCAACAATCCAGAGCTTTTCTGCTCTAAAACTTCCCAAATTTCTTTAATTTCAGTTATTTATCCCTGGAGTTTTGCCAAGGAACCTCAGCCAAGCCAGGAGTTGCCCCCATGTTCTGCTCACTCATTTCAGGTGCCAAGCAAAGGCTTCGGTGGAGCTGACTTCAAAAAACAACATTTTTTATACATAAATCAACCCTCGTGTTCTGCTCACTCAGCGGCAGAGTGAGGGTTTTTGGTGGAGCTGAGTTCAGAAATCTGAATTTTTCTGTACATAAATGAAGTCCCACAGTCTGCTCACTCATCTCAGGATCACAGGGGTTTGGTGGAGCTGACTTCAGAAATTTGATATTTTTTGTACACAAATGAAGCCCCACATTCTGCCTACTCATCTCAGGTGCAGAGTGAGTTTTTTTGGTGGAGCTGACTTCAGAAATTTGATATTTTTTGTAAGTAATCAAACCCTGGGAAATGGAAAGATAGAAACTTCTACAGGGACAGGAGGGTTTGATCTGTAGCCTTGGAAGGAGCTTGGATTGCTGTAAAAATAAAGTACACAAACATTTAGTAGAAAAATCATAAACTTATGTTTCTACAGTTGTAAGTAAAATATACCTTAAGTGAGTAAGAACCTGTATTAATAAGATAGTGAAAAGATTATAATTTAGAGGTGATTATAGAGTAAACTAAGTGTTTAGAAGTTATAATAAAATCATATGTGTAGGCATGTGACAAAAACCCATTAAACAAAAGTATCCACAGCACAGTAAAAGTAAGTAAAAGCAATAAGTTAGAAAAACAAAATAAACTTTTTAACATCTGCCCATTAAACTAAAAAGTTATATATTATCTTGTAACAAAGAACTTACAACAATTTTGAACTACTTACTCCTTTTAAATCTCACAAGCTCTAAAACTGATGTTTACCTAAACAATAAATTGTTCTTAACCCAACAATAATCACATTCCTTCATTAAAAACAAAAACAATAATAAAACCCCACATTCTGCTCACTCGTCTCAGGATCACAGGGGTTTGGTGGAGCTGACTTCAGAAATTTGATATTTTTTGTACACAAATCAAACTCCTCATTCTACTCACTCATTTCAGGTTCAGACTGAGGGTTTTTGGTGGAGCTGACTTCAGAAATTTGAATTTTTTTGTACATAAATGAAACCACACATTCTGCTCACTCATCTCAGGTTCAGAGCAAGGGGTTTTGATGGAGTTGACTTTAGAAATTGATTTTTTTTTTGTGTATAAATCAACCCCCATGAGGATGGGATCAGCATTCCAGGCAGGCAAGATTCCCTCCCCAGCTGCCCCCAGCAGGGATGGGAACTGGCAGAGAAAATGGGCTCTGCTGCAGGGAAAACAGGGAAAAAAATGTGCCTGGGAATTTGGTAGGAATTTGGTGGAGCAGAAATGGTGCAGAGCCCAGGACTGGGCTGAAAAAATAAAAATAAAAATAATTAAAAATAAAAATAAAAATAAAAATAAAAGTAAAAATTAAAAAAAAATCTTCCATTTCAGTTCTCAATGACCTGAAAATAACTATCTCAATAAGCTCATCTTTGATATTTGGAGAAGGGTGAAATTCCCAGAGATAATTTCAGTGCTGGAGAAACAATTTTTCATTCAGCTGGAATGAAATGCCTAGGAAAAAAAGAACAACATAACCTCAAAAAGCCGATCCTTTGTTGCTGCCACAAGCAGAGAATCAGGAGGGAGCTGAATTTTAGGAGTGGATCAAATGTCCAGCCTGGTCTCAGGGTCAGCCTAATTTTAATATTTCTATTTTTTTTTTTTTTTTTGTAGTTCACTCTGCATTTTTCACAAGTATTTTCAAAGGAAGAAGGCTGCAGAGATGAAAAGGGAAATTTTCCTTGTGCTTTGGTGGCTTTTACCCCCCTACAGCTCATATTTTACTTAACAAAGTTGATTTCAAAGCAATTTTCAATGGTTTTTCAGGTGTTGAGATGGAGAACCAACTAATTAGGGCTGGTGACAAATGACCTTGTGGATCCTTCTTCTCAATCCCGCCTTTCCTTTCACCTTTAAAGCTGGGAGTGGAAAAAACAGGGAAGAATTCTGTAATAATTGAGGTGCAGGCTGTGGTGATTATGGCTTGGATTTTTTTATGGAAATGAGGGATTTAATTACGAGATGGGGAAGGGAAAGAGATAAAAAATAAAATAAGATATTCAAATATTTAATTAAGAGAAGAAGAAGGGAAAGAGATAAAACATGTTTATATAATATAGAAAATATTATATTAAAAATAAAATAAATAAGATAGAATAATTTCCATGATTTTTCTGGGCTCTGTGGAGAGGGCAGTGGCTGAAGTGGAAAGGTCCACAAAGCAGAGATGTGGCCATGGATGGGATCCATTAAAACACTCCAAGATCAGCAGTTCCTTTGGATTCCTTCCCCTCTAAATGTTTATTTCCCTGCTCACCAAGACCATCAATTAAAAACAGGACCAAAAAAAATCCTAGAAGGACACACATCTACTAAAAATATTATTCCAAAATTATGATTTTGCCCCAGCAAAAATTTCTCTTCTGTACCCTTGGCCTGGCTGGGATTTTTCCCTTTTCCAGGTTTTTGAAGGGAAGTCACCATCCCACACTTTGGATTCCCAAAAAAAGGGATGTACAGGTTCTTCCCCTGAACTCACACCCAGTCCCAGGAAAATACTGACAGCAAACCACAGATCCTGAGGGACAGGGGACCTTGGAGGGTGTTGTTGGTATTTCCTTGGCTTCATCCATCTGGGAAAAAAGATGGAGATAATGGGATATTTCCTTTTAAAACTGGTTAATGGTGCTTGGATCAAGTGCGGTGTCACTTCCGAGCTCTTTGCTGCCATCAGAAGAATTCTGTGCATTCCCAAGGGAATTCTCCACTGGAAGCTCGTCCAGCTTCTTGGAATAAAGATTTTAGTCCAAGGTATATTTAGGAAGGAATTCCTGGCTGGGAGGGCAGGGAGGCCCTGACATAGGTTGGGTTTCAGTCCAGTTTTTCCATTGCATTGTTGATCCTGGGATGTGATTTAGCACACAGAGTTCCTCTCTGGAACCAGGAATTGTCTCCCCAGCAGTTGTCCCGTGTTATTTAGGGGCTGCCATTCCCGAATTTTGGGAATGAATTGTTGGATTTTTCCATCCAGAAGAGAGGGACAGATCTGAGTTCTGCCTTTGTCTGTGCTGAGCGGTTATGGGATATTTGCAGGAGGAATTGTTTCAAGGAAAAAGTGGAAGTGGCTGCGCAGGGAGGGTTGGAGTGCCCATCCCTGGAGGTGTGCCAGGAATTCCTGGAGGTGGCACTCAGAGCTCTGGGCTGGGGACAGGGTGGGCACAGCTGGGACTCTGATCTTGGAGTTCTTTTCCAACCTCAGGGATCCCAGGATTCTGTGAACACCAGAAGGGCCAAAGCACTGGGGAGTGGAGCCAGGCTGGAGCTCCCAGTGTTTGCTGCCAACATGCTCCATCCATTGGTATCCATGGAACCATTCCCTGTGGAGACAGCAGAGCACAGGGACTATCCCAGACTTTGTCCTGAAGTCCCTGTTTTAAGGAGATATTGGAATTTCAAAGCCAAATGAGACCTCTCAGTTCCTCATCAGCCTCCAGGCTCAAAAATTTCGTTCCTGGAAATCTCTGGAAAATTCCCAGAGGTCCCAGGTGGGGATCAACCCAACAGGCAGCACTGCTGGAAGTGGTTTGGGACAGAAAACTTTCCTTTTGGGACAAACATGCCAATGTGGATTGCTGAGGATTTAAGGGATGACAAACTGGGGGTGAATCATCACAAATCACCTTTGTTACATAAAAGCAGCTCTTGTACCTTGCTGAAATGTAGGCCATTTCAATTTAGGAAATGCCTGATTGTTCTTGGAAATAATGGGGCTCTTCCTGGAAAAAAGAGGGGAAGCAAAGACACATTCCAGGAGCTGTGTCACAATGGAGGGCAGGGAGTGGAACACAAAGTGGCTGCGCAGGGAGGGTTGGAGTGCCCATCCCTGGAGGTGTGCCAGGAATTCCTGGAGGTGGCACTGAGTGCTCTGGGCTGGGGACAGGGTGGGCACAGCTGGGACTCTGATCTTGGAGCTCTTTCCCAACCTCAGGGATCCCGGGATTGTGTGAACACCTGGTCAGAAGGGCCAAAGCCCTGGAGAGTGGAGCCAGGCTGGAGCTCCCAGTGTTTGCTGCCAACGTGCTCCATCCATTGGTATCCGTGGAACCATTCCCTGTGGAGACAGCAGAGCACAGGGACTATCCCAGACTTTGTCCTGAAGTCCCTGTTTTAAGGAGATATTGGAATTTCAAAGCCAGATGAGACCTCTCAGTTCCTCATCAGCCTCCAGGCTCAAAAATTTCGTTCCTGGAAATCTCTGGAAAATTCCCAGAGGTCCCAGGTGGGGATCAACCCAACAGGCAGCACTGCTGGAAGTGGTTTGGGACAGAAAACTTTCCTTTTGGGACAAACATGCCAATGTGGATTGCTGAGGATTTAAGGGATGACAAACTGGGGGTGAATCATCACAAATCACCTTTGTTACATAAAAGCAGCTCTTGTACCTTGCTGAAATGTAGGCCATTTCAATTTAGGAAATGCCTGATTGTTCTTGGAAATAATGGGGCTCTTCCTGGAAAAAAGAGGGGAAGCAAAGACACATTCCAGGAGCTGTGTCACAATGGAGGGCAGGGAGTGGAACACAAACCCCTCAGCTGCTGGAGGCGGTCTCAGCTGAGCACCTGGGTTTGGGGGTCACAGCACAGGAAGGACCTGGAGCTGCTGGAAAGAGTCCAGAGGTACCGGGATGATCCAAGGGATGGAGCAGCTCTGCTGGGAGGAAAGGCTGGGAGAGCTGGTGTCACCCCGATTTTTTAAGATTTTCTACGCCTTCTGATGTTTACATTCTTGTAAGGAACTTTCTCACAAACTTTACGTAAATAACTTATTGTTTTGCATTCTTTTATGGAGGAGGAGAAATTCGATGGACTGTTGGTTTGTCCAGTGTCATGGAGAGGCGGCTCCGTCACCCTCCACTACACTGTCACTTATAGAAATCTATAAATGTTGGAGTTAGAAATTAAAAAGTCCTTGTCTTGCCTTGGAAGAGCAGAGTGTCCGCATCCTGTTGTTTCGTGTCCTACAGTGACAAGCTGGGAATGTTCACCTGGAGAGGAGGAGCTTTGGGGTGACCTCAGTGCGGCTTTGCAGGACCTGACGGATCCTGCAGGAAAGATGGAGAGAGACAATTCCCAAGGGATGGAGAGACAGGGAATGGCTTTTTGCTGGAAAAGGGGAGATTTAGATGGGATATTGGAAAGGGTGGGAAGGGGCTGGGATGGAATTGCCAGAGCAGCTGTGGCTGCCCCTGGATCCCTGGAAGTGCCCAAGGCCAGGTTGGACACTGGGGCTGGAGCAGCCTGGGACAGTGGGAATTTGGGGTGGGACTGGATGGGATTTAAGGCCCCTCCAACCCAACCAATTCCATAATTCCGTGATTTACCTGCTGGACACCACAGCATCACAACCAGAACATTCCGTGGACGTGCTCTGGGAAGCAAAGGGAGAATTCCATAACCACAGAAAGTGGTGAGGAATCCATGGAAATCAATTCCACGGGGCCGTGGGGACTCAGTGAATATCTCAGCACCTGCATAAATCTCCTGCTCTTTATTAAGTCCCACAGAGATTTATTAAATTCTGTGTGGCTTAAGAAATACAAAAGAACTGCAATAAAAAGAGAGAGGGGATTGCTTGTAATTCACATTTTAATAATGGTCAAATGAGTTGATTTTATCTTTTCTGCTGTGATGGATGTTCTATAAACTCATATTTGGGGGAAATTTATGCAACTCAAACTCATGGCTCAGCTGTAAATAATGAAAAGAAATCGTTTTGCAACCTAAAATATCTTTGGCATCAAGGTTTCTACTTGAAGTCTATTATTTTGATCTGAATAATTTCTTCCTTTTTACACTTAAATTAAATTTAGATGAATTTGCTGTTGTGAAGAGTGGAAAGTTTTGATTTCTGATCTACTGGACCTGCAAAAATTAATGCCAGAAAGATAATTTAGAAGTGTAAGGAAAAATGACTCCTTGGAAAAAATATGCCATGAAATTAAAATAGGGAGGAAATCAAGGTGGTTTTCTGGTTTCTTAGTTTCTTAATCTGAAAAAAAATTTGTCAAGAGCAAGATTTTGCCCTCAAAGTTCATGGCCAAAAGGTCTCAGCTGGTCCCTTCCAGGCAATTTAGGGAGTAGGACCTTTCCAAGATCCATGCCAGGACGTTTGAGAGATAGAAACATTCGTCTCACCCCAAATCCCTAAAAATTCTGAGACTTCACTTGCACCACCAACAGATTTTTACGCCAAATTAAAGTTATTAAAAATTCTTAGCAATTAAAAATTCCTGGATTTCTCTGGGACCTCTTGATAAGGAGGATGAAATGTACTTGTTGAAGGGTGAGGAAGGAGTTAGGAAGTGAAATAATGAATTTTTGATTTGCCTTTCCAGTTAAAATCCCAAATTTCTTTATCCAAGGGCGCTTGTCAGGGGAGCTCAGAATGAGGCTTTGGCAGAGAGCAGAGTCTCTGTGGAAGCTGGGAAAAAAATCCACAAGAAATCCAAGAACAATGAACCCTCAGGAGGAAAAAAACCCAGAGTTTTTCAAAAGAAATCAAGTGTAAAGTAAGAGGAACTAAAGTCCCATTTCTTCTCTCAGTGATAGGATTCCCAGGAGGATCCAAGGCTGGATTCTTTAAAGGGAAGTCTAAAATATGGATATTTGCATATTTGATTGATATAATTGCCTGTGGATTGCAGAATTCCCTCTGTCCACCGCTGATACTTCAACATTCGCTTGGTGTTTAAATATTTGAGGGAAGTGCCTGCAAGAGCTGAAGGTCATTCCTGTTCCTTTCTTCATCCAAAAATAATGGAAAAGTAAAAATCCATGGGAGGTCATTGCTTCCCTGCCATACTGACAGAGAGATATTCCAAATGTCGGAGAGGAGGAGGCTCCAGGGAGAGCTCAGAGCCCCTGGCAGGGCCTGGAGGGGCTCCAGGAGAGCTGGAGAGGGACTGGGGACAAGGATGGAGGGACAGGACACAGGGAATGGCTCCCACTGCCAGAGGGCAGGGATGGATGGGAGATTGGGAATTGGGAATTGCTGGCTGGGCTGGAATTGCCAGAGCAGCTGTGGCTGCCCCTGGATCCCTGGCAGTGCCCAAGGCCAGGCTGGACACTGGGACAGCCTGGGACAGTGGGAGGTGTCCCTGCCATGGCAGGGGTGGCACTGGATGGGATTTAAGATCCATTTAATCCAAATAATTCTGGGATTCTCTGCTGACCTGTGCTGTCACCATGGCAGAGCTGCTCCTTTGGATTTATGGCACCTTCAGGTCTCCAGAAAAGACCAAGAAAGAGACTCAAAATCAAGGAACGCTCAGATCATGGAAAGACTTTCTGGAGCTCCTGGACACCTGATCCTCATTAACACCAACTGTTAATGAAACTCAGGGAAGACAGAATTCCATCATTCTTTTGGTGCTTATTCCAGAATCTTGGAAGTTGCTTTGCTCTCCTGTTCCGTGCTTTGGCATCTTTGAGTTTCAGGATTGCTGACCTCAGTGCTTTCCTGAAATCCCTGGCCTTTCCCAAGGGACATCATTTGGAGTCTGTCATCATTTGGATGACAGGCAAATATTTTAGTTTATGGTTTATCCTGCCTAACTTCTAGATTAAAATTTTGATTTAAAGTCTTTATCCCTAAAAAGAGCTGGGAAAAGAGGTTGATTTCCTGCTGTGAACCCCACACTGGATGCTGGACTTTGGAAAAACAGGCAGAAGGAACAGGTCTAGGCTGGAGGGATAGCAGGGAATCCTAAAATCCCAGAAGGGATTGGAAAGGGCCTTGGAGCCCACCCAGTTCCAACTCCTGCCACAGTCAGGGACACATTCCCAGCCAGGGGAAATCTGATCCTATAAAACTTCTTTGAGATAAGAAACCATTTTAGCCTGAGGCTCCTCCTTGGCTTCTTTTCACTTCATCAAATGATAAAAATAACAAAATTAAGTATTGAAAAGTGCAGTGGGGAAAGGAAAATATTTCTGTTTGTGGTCATTTCCAGGTTTATGTTTTCCTTTGGGAGATTTTGGATGCTGATACTGGGTAAATGTTATGAGAATTCAGCCTTTAAATGAAGATCTGATCAGCAGCTATTTTTCTCCTCATGAAAATTCCTCTTGGATTCATGCACAGGAACCTGAGCTGAGTTTTCCAGATGAGAATTTTCTCATTTATTACCTGCCATGCATTTTTCTGTTGTTATCTCTGCTGATTGCAGAGCTTTTGAATGTTGTTTTTTTTTTTTTTTTTTTTTTTTGTCATCAGTGCTCTTTCCACCTTATTTATTCATTAATGCCACAGCCCAGGTGTGGGATCTCAAAGTTGTTCCCATGGTGACAAATGGGGCACAAAAACTGGATTGTAATGGAACTGCACAGACAGGGAATTCTGGGAAGCAGGGAATGGAAAAGCTGCTCCCACCAAAATCCTAATAATCACTAACTCAGGCAGAGGAAACACGGGTAATTTAATGGATGCCTGAGCTAATGAATTCTAATTTTTAATGTTCCAGGGTGGAAATGTTATTCTTTGTGGAGAGAAATGAGGGGTGTCATGGAAGTTCTGGGACAAAAATGTTCCTGTGGGGCTGTGAGATTCAGAGAGCCCCATCCATCCTGCATTTCTTGGCGGGAGCATGAGCCAAGAGCAATAAACCCTCATCTGATGAAGCTCTGTGAGATTTTTGAGTGCAGACTTAAAATTCAGGGCACCTCTGGGGGCAGCTGCTCAGGGTAAACTTAGAGCAACCAAAGCCTCACCTTTGGCTGCAGCTTCTCCCCAAGAAAATCTTTGGGATTCTGGTTTGGACTTGGAATCCAGAATTTCTCACTGGAATTTTCTGCTATGAGATCCCACAAAGTCCCAGAATTCAGCCTGAGCAGCTCCTGGGGTGGGGCCAAGTCATGAGAGGAAGCCCCAGATCCCACCTGTGTCCCTGCATGGACTTTCTGGCATTCCAAAATCCCTAATTTCCATTCAAAATCCCACATCAGCTGAGTTGGAAGGGACCCTGGAGCCCAACTTCTGGCCCTGCACAGAACCATCCCCAAAAAGGGGCAGCACAGAAAAGGTTGAATCCATCATTTCTGAAATCTTCCCATTAAGTAAAAAATATTGAATTTCCAGTTTTAAAGAGATAACCAGGAGCTGCTGATCTGATCCTGGATTAGATATCACAGAACCCTGGAATGGTTTGGGTTGGAAGGACCTTAAATCCCACCCAGTGCCACCCCTGCCATGGCAGGGACACCTCCCACTGTCCCAGGGTGTCCCAGTGTCCAACCTGGCCTTGGACATTCCAGGGATCCAGGGGCAGCCACAGCTGCTCTGGCAATTCCATCCCAGCCCCTCTGAGTGAAGAACTTTCCTTCTCCTCTGATATTTAAATCCATGCTCCAAGTCCAGCCAATGTTTTGTACTTTCCTACAGAACGATCTGGGACACATCCTGCACAAAGATGGATATTTGTCCCAAAAATTCCTGATTTGTGGACACCCCAACATCAAAACACAATCAAATTCCTCCTTTTTTCAGCTCTCACCACCCATGAGCCTCTTCAGAGGAATCAGGAACAGGCTCCACCTTGGAGAATTTGAGTTTTTACAAATCCTTCTGCCTGCCTGAAACAGAAGCTCCAAGGTGAGCAGGAGCCAATTAAACCCCATTGATTCCCAATTAAACTTCTGTGGATGGAAACTGCAAAGAATTGAAATGAAAATTGATTTAATGTTTGTTTATTTGTATTTTAAAGGGGATTTTTAGGTAGCTTTTTGTTTTTAAGCCCTTTTGGGAAGATCTTTGTGTACAGAGCAGCTGAAAAACACAAGCAGCACAGCAGAATTTTTTTAATCCAGGACTTTCCTTGCTCAGGAGTTTTTTGCAAGCTCCTGACAAATTCCATGAGGGAAACTATGGAAGATAATCAAATTCTGTTTTCATTTTCATTCCTAACAGGCTTTTTAGCTCCTGACTGATAAGAACACACTGGGAAAACTACGGAAAAAAGTACAGAAGCAGCAACAGAGCAAACCTGATATTGCAGAGATGACAAAAAGCTGGCCCTGATCCCACCACAGCCAACCCCACTCCTGTCCCATTTTCCCAACCTGCTTGGCCTTTTCAGAGGAATTTATGTGGGATTTGGAAGGGGAATGAGCTAAAAGCCAAACAAAATTGCCAAATCAGAGCCAGCTGAGGCTGTGACCAGCACAGGGTGAAGCTCCAGGTGGAAGCTCTGAGGACACCAAACATTGGCATCACCTGGAGGAGGTTTTCTCCCACATTTATGCTGCACCTCAGGTCCTTTCTTCCCTTTCCTCATTAAAATAACTTAAATTAACAGCTCAGTGCAGCTGGGGCTCGTTCTTAGCGTGTTCTACACAAATGAGCCAAGTCCTGCATTGTCCAGATTTTGTTTTATGTCCAGTTCCTGAATCCCTTCACATCGCTGCTGACAGCAGGAAATAATTGAGCAGCTGTTCTGCCATCGGATGCAACAGCCCAGGCTGCAAAATAAAACATTCAGGGAGATAAAAATGGCACTCAGCAGAGAGAGATGAGACATTTTCCATGATGAAAGGCAGCCCGGCGTTTGTACCAGGCTAAAAGTGCTCACGGAACAGCGCTATTGGTTCTAGAAGCTCTTGGAGATCATAAACTGGGATCTGTTTGAGAAACAGGGAGCTTGGAAAAATGGGAATAAGAAATGTTCCAACTCCTGCCAGGAGGGGACAGCCAGGGGGGTCGGGCTCTGCTCCCAGGGAACAGGGACAGGAGCAGAGGGAACGGCCTCAGGCTGGGCCAGGGGAGGTTTAATTTGGATATTATGAAGAATTCCTCCATGGAAAAGGCTGTCCAGCCCTGGCTCAGCTGCCCAGGGCAGGGATGGAGCCCCCATCCCTGGGGGGGTTTAAATCCCTGTGGATGTGGCACTTGGGGACACGGAGCAGGGGTGGGGAAGGGTTGGACTCCAAAATGGAGGGCTTTTCCAACCTTGACAATTCCATGATTCCCCCACATTTGGATATTATGAAGAATTCCTCCATGGAAAAGGCTGTCCAGCCCTGGCTCAGCTGCCCAGGGCAGGGATGGAGCCCCCATCCCTGGGGGGGTTTAAATCCCTGTGGATGTGGCACTTGAGGACACGGGGCAGGGGAGGGGAAGGGTTGACTCCATCATGGAGGGCTTTTCCAACCTTGACAATTCCATGATTCCCCCACATCTTTATACTCCCATTATTCTGTCCTTCTTGTGCAGCTTGGGGAGGAGGCAGTGCCAGAAACTCAATTTAATGAGGAATTCCTGAAAATCCAGGGGTACTCGTCATCCATGGAACTCTGCTTTCTTCACCCTTCATTTTTCTGTTGTTCCTAAAATCCTGGTTTCTGTGGAAGACATAAAATGAGCAAAGCTATGATTTTAAATTGTTTATTCATATTTTTGCTCAAGGAAGCTTTAAAATCAGCAGTGTTTTGGGTTTATGCTTGGGGAGGGGTTTAGGAACGTTGCTTGTCTCTAAATGGGGCTTGGAGAAGTCTGGGATAGAGGAAGGTGTCCCTGCCCATGGAAAAGGGTGGGATGAGATAAATTCAAGGTCCCTTCCACCCTAAACCATTCCATGATTCCATGATTTGTCCAAGATCTGCCACCACCAGGGACCTCCTCACTGGGAATAGGGAAGACAGAGAAGCCTTTGCAGCCTTCAAGGGTGACAGAATTCCATAAAAAGGGTTTTGTGCTCCAAGTCTCTATGGAAAGTGAGGAATCAAATGCTCAACACAAACCTGTGGAATAATTCCACTGTTCCAAGCAGTGATCCAGACACAACCCCCAATATCCTGGGAGATTCCAGAGTTTCCTTTGCCAGCTCCCCTCTGGGAAGTTTCCACTTCCATTCCCTCATCCTGGCAGACAGCCCTGACACCATTTTTTGGGAATCACCTGCAGCAATTCTCCCCAAGCAGCTCCCCTTCCCTTGTCCTCGGATTGTACAGCTTGGCTGGAATAAATTCTGGGATAAATTTCCTTCCCTATCAGCAGTAATTGCATTGCCACCTCAATGAACAGGTTGATCCATGCTCTAATTCCAGGGGATTGATCCCAGAGAGATTCCCAACAGAACCTCTGCAGCCCTGGGAGCTCTGTGTGGTGCTGGCAGTGAGACAGGGCCATGCCTGTCACCCTAAAATGACTCCACATCAATGGTCAGGCAGGGGAAAAACAAACCTGACAATTATTTATCACCTGAGACGAGGAGTTTTTCCATGTGCCCAGTACAAGGGAAAAAGGAAAACCATTTATTGCTGCACTGAAATCCTGTCAAGCCCAATGGATAGCACAGAATCTGGGAGAAAAAGAGAATTATTCCACCCATTTTCCCCTTTGAGAGCTGGGGGTTAAATGGAGTCAATAACGTGCCAGGGAGTCAGCAATAAAGTGCAAACTCTGTCATTGAGAGGCTGCCAGGACCCTCCTCTGAGCCCAGCCCGTTCCCACAGGCTGGGAATCGCTGCTCATTCCAAGCACAGGTTTTTTCCCCTGACATTTCTGTCCACGAGACGTTGGAGAGCAGCCCCGGGAATGCCCGGTCAGCACTGGGCCAGTGAAGGTCACTCCTTCTGCTGACTCCTGTCCCAGGCTCCCTGGGCACCGATTCAGCTCCAGGCAGTCCAGGCAGCAGCCAGGGTTCCCTTTGCCTCGTTTCCTTTTGCACTGTTGCCCAGCCCAAGCCCCTGATTAATTCCATGATCTCCACACGTCTCTGTGATTGGCTCGGAACGTGTTTTAATCTGTGCTCAGTGCTGTGGTCTTCCATCAATTCCTGCATTTAATAAAGGTATTTCTGTGTCAGTTCTGTGGTCTCACAATGTCCCAATGTTTCTGGGTAGTTTGTTGGTTTGTTTTTTTTTTTCAGGAAAAGAAAGATGCAATTTGCACCTTGGAATTTTAATAAACCTATTATTTCTGCTTTTCCTGCCATTCCCTTTGTGGAGATCCTGTTTCTCTGGGAAGGATGAGGCAGGATGTGGTTTATCCCACAAAACATCTCAATCCTGCTTCTGTCAGGCAAAGGGATTTTTAGTGAGTCCAGAGAACTGGGGGATAAACCCATTAAACCTCAGGCTGGGCCAGGGCAGCTCAGGGTGGGCACAGCAGGAATTTCCCCATGGAAAGGGGGCTCAGGCCTTGGCACTGCCCAGGGAGGGTTGGAGTGCCCATCCCTGGAGGTGTGCCAGGAATTCCTGGAGGTGGCACTCAGAGCTCTGGGCTGGGGACAGGGTGGGCACAGCTGGGACTCCATGGGCTGGGAGGGCTTTTCCAAATGAAATCATTGTAGGATTCTGTAAACAGGGAAAGAAACAAGTGCTGACCCATCAGATGATTCCAAAATGAGATGCTCCTCCAAGTCAGGGTGAACACCTAAACCAGGCAGGAGAGGGAATGAGGAAGGAGAGAGCAGGATGATCCAGGGCAATCCAGGACCCAAATCAATGAGAGGAGACAAGGGAGAGGCCTAAATCCACAAACCTGCCAGAGTTCCAGGAGCATTTGGAAAATGCTCGAGGAACAGGTGGGATTGTTGGGTGTCTGTGCAGGCCCAGCAGCTGGGCTGGATGATCCTTGTGGTCCCTTCCTGATGCCTCAGGTTTTGGCTTTTATATTTTCAGATTCTGTGCTGCTTTAGAATCATTCCCACTCCAGATAGTCCATGATTATTCAAACCCCTTCCCCTCTTTCTCCAAAGCACTCCTGGAGCTCCTGCCTTGCAGAGAGCTGGACTTTTCCAGCTGCCTCTGAATGCCTTCATGGTGGGGCTTATTCCACTTATTCCAACCCAGATCCCAGCAAACTCCTGGCAGCACTCCCAGCTCGGCTCAGCACACGGATCCAGCCCCAGAGCTCGGGAATCACTCATTTTTCCAGGCTGGAAGCAAAGCACGTGGTGAGGAACGTGCAAACCCTCTGCAGGCCCCCGAGCAAGGAACCTGGAGCAATGAACCTGAAGTCCTGCAAATGCTGCAAGAAAAGCTGGAATTTGCTGCCTCAGCTGAAAGCTGGGATTGCGGCGTCTCCTGGGAGAGGGGTTGGATGAGAGACCTTTATGGAAGACAAGGAAAGAGCAGAGCTCCCAACAAAGCTTTCAGAGGAGGTGGAATGTGTTTGTCAGTGGTGGGGAGGGACCTTTGCTGTGCCTGGGAGCAGCAGAGGCCTCATGAATAAAACATGCCCCAAGCACAGCTCTGGATGCGTTTTCCACTTGGATCAAGCCATGACAAACCTGCTGGAATTCAGCCCAAAATGGAGTGTTTATCTTGCATGGCTGTGGTGCTGCACCCACAGCCTGCCCCACGAAAACACCGGGTTGGAGGGAATTCGGGAAAGATCTAAAGTATTCCTGAAGTGCACGCAGGAAAAACAAGGACAGATGTGACAGATTTGCTGTCTCTGAGGGCAAATGTAATTTTTATAAAGGTGTTCTGGGTTTGTCCTAAACCAGGACAAAAGGTTATTCATAATTTGGACCATTTTTGTGTGTTTAGGCCTCGGCCACGTTTGCTTTGTGCTGGGTTCGTCCACAACCAGGTGAAGGCAGAGATGACCTGAAAAATTCGTGGTGTAAAAATGGAAATAAAGGAAAGAAATGAAGCAAAGGAAACCTGGGTGATCCTCCAGAAAGTCTTTCCATGATCTGAGGGTTCCTTGATTTTGTGTCTCTTTCTCTGTCTTTTCTGGAGACCTGAAGGTGCCAAAAATCCAAAGGAGCAGTTCTGC
This sequence comes from Pyrgilauda ruficollis, assembly GCF_017590135.1. NCBI lineage: Eukaryota > Metazoa > Chordata > Aves > Passeriformes > Passeridae > Pyrgilauda > Pyrgilauda ruficollis. The sequence continues at coordinate 1,546,167 of NW_024511321.1, forward strand.
CATGGTGACAGCTCTGATCAGCAGAGAATTCCAGTATTATTTGGATTAAAGGGATCTTAAACACCACCCAGTGCCACCCCTGCCATGGCAGGGACACCTCCCACTGTCCCAGGCTGTTCCAGCCCCAATGTTCAACCTGGCCTTGGGCACTGCCAGGGATCCAGGGGCAGCCACATCTGCTCCGGCAATTCCAGCCCAGCCCCTCCCAGCCAGGAATTCCCAATATCCCATCTAGTCCAACCCTACTTTCAGTTTGCAGCTCCTTCCTCCTCACACACCCATTTACCTGGAATCTCCATGAATTAGCCAGGAGGGAATCACTTTGGAGACAGCCTACTAGTGGAAAAAATCCATTTTCTTCCAGGCTTTTTGGTCAAAAAATCCTCTTGTGCCTACTTTGCCAAGTAGAATATTTATAGAAAAAAGTGACTTTTTCAGCCAATCCTTCAGCAACAATTCCACGCTGACCAGTGCTGACTATTGGATAACAAGGCATCACTGGTGAAATCCCAATTTTTCAAAGAAATATCCACGTGGGAGTGAAATATTCCATTTTCCCAGCTGCTGCTTTGTTCCTGTGTCAGTAAGACAAGCCTTGGAAAACAAGGTGACACATTTACAAGCCTCGGAGGCAGCTGATGATTCCACACTTCTCTGTGAGGCATTTCCCAAAGGAATTTCACAGCAGGCAGTTATAAACTCAGCATATTCCTAACTCAGAGACACCTCAGCAAGGCTGGGGAATACATAAATATACTCCTTTGTTTTACCAGGAATGACAGGCCTGGCAATATATATTCATACATAAAATTAACTGCTTTTTAAAAGTGTGTAATTATAGTGGAAATACCGGGAATTAATTGGTACAAACTGATTAATTGCTGTGGTCAAACCACAAAATAGTGATTTTTTTTCCTTCCTGAACATAATTAAGATTGTCTAAATCCATAGAATTGCAGTAGGAGCTCAATGGAAGTTGCTTATTAAACTGGAATTAGGGAGGGAAATCCCCACCTCTGCTGCAGCCGTGGGTTTTGGATGGATAACACGGATTTGGACAAGGACAGAGCTCAGGTGTTCCTTTAATGAAATGGAAGGAAACATGGACAAGGTGCAGGCTGCGGATGCCAGGAGAAAAGATGATCCTGGACGTGTGCAGTGGCCAAGTCCCATCGTGTTTTCTGCTCCACTTTCTGCTGCAGTCACTTCCCAGTGACATTGCCTGAGGCAGCTCCTAAAATCCCGCTGTTCCCACCCCCACCCACTCCCAAACTCCTGCAGAGCTGCTGCTCAGCTCAGGTGTGCACTGAAGGGAACAATTCACCTTCTGTGCACGGTGACACCCAAAAAATGGGGTTTCCAGGCCATCCCAGAGCTGGGAATTCCCAAAGTTAGCATCCAAGTCTCGGGGGACTGGATTGTTCCTGGATGTGTTTGTCCCAACTCCAGTCTGAGGCAGTGGGAAGATGCTGGGACCCATTTTAGGTGTTTTAGCTCCAGAGAAGCCCCTAAAACATTCCCACGGCATATCCCAGCTTTCTGTTCCTGCCTGGAAGGCAGGAGGGGCATGCAGAGTGGGTTGGAGGCCAACAGAGAGAGGGGAGAGGTGAAAATAGAGAGAAAATAAAATATTTCATAATGGAGGTGCATGAACCAGGTAGAAGGGAGGAAAATATGGAAGTTAAAGAGAAAAGGATCTAGAGGGAAAAAAGCCAGGAATGGGGCAGGGCTGTTCTGGCAGTGACAGCACCCTGAGGTATCCAGGGCATGGAAATTGTCCAGAGGAAAAAATATGGACAACTCAAAGGAGAGAAGTGAGGAAAACCCAAAGGATCGAGAGGGATCTTCCCACTGCCAGAGGGCAGGGATGGATGGGAGATTGGGAACTGGGAATTGCTGGCTGGGCTGGAATTGCCAGAGCAGCTGTGGCTGCCCCTGGATCCCTGGCAGTGCCCAAGGCCAGGTTGGACATTGGAGCAGCCTGGGACAGTGGGAGGTGTCCCTGCCATGGCAGGGGTGGGATGGGATGATCCTTAAAATCCCTTCCAACCCTTCCAACCATTCCATGGTTCCAGGGTTCCGTGGTGCCAGGATTCCACGATTCCATGATTCCAGGATTCCATGATGCCAGGATTCCATGATTCCATGGTTTTGGGATTCCATGATTCCATGATTCCAGAATTCCAGGATTCCAGGATTCCAAGGTTTCCTGATTCCATGGTTCCATGATTCCATGGTTCCATGATTCCAGGATTCCATGGTTCCAGGATTCCACGGTTCCATGATTCCACGGTTCCATGATCAGCCCATTCACTCCTACAGAGAACTGGGATTACTGGGAAGGCTCCATTTTCACCCAGAGCATTCCTGGGGCAGCTGGACAAGGAGTGAAATCCAGGGAATGTCAGAATGGAGACAATCCCGGGGGATTTTTCTAGCCATCCAAGGGGGATGGCTGAAATCTGAGCAGAGCTTATAGAGCTGTAAAAAAGGACAATATTGGGCTATTAAAATACAAATTACTGTTAAATCCCTAGAGGAAAGGGATAAAGGCAGGGACACCGGAACAGGTTCTAATCAGCAGTATCTAATTAAATCTCTTATTTGAGGTTTCAGTGGGCATTAGCAATGATTGCAATTCAGCCTGGTGCTCAGGAGCTTTCATCAGGTGTCCTTGGGAGAAACCTGGGGATAAAAAGTTACTGGATGTGCTCAGTCCAGAGAGAAAAATGGTGTTAAATAATTCTGATTATTTAGATTAGCTCAGGCAAATGGAGCTTTTGTATCATTCCAGCTCAATGAGATCAGTATGGGAAAGGGGGAGATTGGATTCCTGGTTAAAGGGAGGCTCAGAGAGGAATTCCTGGGATGAAAAGTTTTGGGATCACTCAAATGATGGCCCCACAGTGGGAGGGTGACAAAGGAACAGCTCCATCAGGCTGCTTTGGACTGGGAGTCTCTCAGAATCTCCTCTTCCTGCTTTGCTGGCATTAATTTTATAATTAATTAATTTTCATCTTTCAAGAGGGTCACACTCCTGTTCTGAACAAAGCTCCTGTCGTGGTTTAGCATGGAAATCTGGGAATTCTCAAAGCTGTTGTCACATTTTTGTCCTGGAGCTGGCACTGAGGGAGGGGAAGGGACCAGCAGGAGCTGAGCCCTGAGCACGGGAACTAAACCAGAGCCAAGGCATCCCAAAATCAGCAGCACCCAAAATCAGGGAATGCTTTTCCTGGGGTCGCTTTTGAGTCTCCATTTCTTCATGAAAGGAGGGGGAAAAAATTTTGCTTTTCTCCCCTTAGAGTTTACTCATTTATGAGTGACTTCCACCCTGCAGCCAGCACTCCTTGAGCTCCAGGAAATTGTCTTGTTTTCCACCCAAAGCCAGGACGGAATTCTCATGAACACTGGGGCCATGGGCTGTGTAAACAGCATAAAATAATCAGGATATGGGGTTTTTAAACTCTGGAAGAAAGGGCAGGTAAGTCAGGAGGACACGGATGTCAGGAGGTGAAGCAGGGGGAAATCAGAAGGGCAAAGCCCAGCTGGAATTTAATGTGGATAAAGTCCATGAAGGACTTTAAAAATATTCCTGTAAATATTTCAGCAACAAAGGGAAGGATGAGGAGAATCTCCAGCCCTTGTTGGATGTGGCAAAGGTGAGGAACAGGCTCAGGTACATCAAGGCAAAGAGGACATGGAGGGGCTGGAATGTGTCCAGGGAAGGGAACGGGGAGGACATGGAGGGGCTGGAGCATGTCCAGAGAAGGGAACGGAGCTGGGAAGGGGCTCAGCCTGGAGCACAGGAGGCTCAGGGGCCCTTGTGGCTCTGCACAGCTCCTGCCAGGAGGGGACAGCCGGGGGGTCGGGCTGTGCTCCAGGGAACAGGGACAGGAGCAGAGGGAACAGCCTCAGGCTGGGCCAGGAGAAGTTTAAACTGGATATTAGGAAGAATTCCTCAATGGAATCGGCTGTCCAGCCCTGGCAGAGCTGCCCAGGGCAGTGCTGGAGCCCCCATCCCTGGGGGAATTTAAAATCCCCCTGGATGTGGCACTTGGGGACATGGGGCAGTGGTGTCTTGCAGTGCTGGGGAATGGTTGGATTTGATGATCCAGAGGGCTTTTCCAACCCAAACAATTCCCTGATTATGTACTGCTGCTTTTGTTCCCTTCCAGGGCCCTCGGTGAGCAGGGAGGTGCAGTGACCTCCCCTTCTGTGCCACAGTTCCCATCCCTCAGGAGGAGCAGCTGAAATCCATTAATCTGCCCCTTGTTTCCCGAGGGATTGTCCCTGTCACCTCCAGCAGCAGCTTTTCCAGCAGCTCTGGGCGTTACACGTGTAAACAGAGACTCCTTGAACCTCCTCTGGCTTTCACAAAATTAACATTACCTTTGTTTTCCACGCCTTTCAAGGAGCTTGATCCAGCTTTCCCAAATCCCTGGACAGCCCCTGCTTTGTCTTCCTGAGGAACAAAACTCCAGCTGGGAGAGCTGAAGCCATCGGCTGCTTCTCCACAAAATCCCTGGAGCTCCCAGTCCTATTGATTGCAGCCAGAGCCTAGAAACAACAATTAACCTTTCTAACGACGCCGCTCCCTCCGAAACGCGACTCAGTCGCTTTGCGAAGTTTGCTTCTAAAAAATGAAGGAATCGATGCGATTTTGCATCTATTGACCCATCTCAAATGCCAAGGTTGTGATGGGGAAGAACTCTGAGGAGACGCAAATCTTGTTCTGGGCTTTGTGGGCGCTCAGCCCTCAGCCTTGGCCGCTGACTTTTCAACATTTATCTCCTTTAATTCTCTAACGAACGCGGCAGCTGAAGTCGGCGTGGTAAACGCCTTGGAAAACATCCTGGGCTTGTTTAGAGGACTCTAAGCTCCTGGAATGTGTATTTCCAGATTTTGGCAGCATTTCTGACTTGAATGGTGGCTCAGCACTTGGCCTTCATTCACAGGGATGGGCTCGGCTCAGTGCTGAGCTCCATGAGCTCCTCAGTGAATTCCAAGTCCTGCTAGGAGTCATTTCTTCCTTGGATCTTCCCTTAAAGCAGATTTTTATTCCCTGGCCACGCATTAACAGCGTGCCAGGGATTTCTTGCACCTTTAGTGGCTACAAGGCTTTCCAGTGAGAAAATAAAACACTTTTCACCCCAAAAACCTCTCCATGTCAGAGCACAACACAAAGAAAGGGCCCAACCCAGCCTGTCCATGACTATTTCTTTTATTTGGGGTTTTTTTCCTCCATACCAACATGGATTTTTTGCCCCCAGGAATCCCTTTTTCTGCCAAAGAGAAGGTGCAATTATCTGCTGATTAACATGGGGTAATAAATCAGTTTAATCTGCAGTCACCTGGGCAGAATAGCACAACCAAAATTCCTTTGTTAGTCAAGGGCAGAATCACCAACCCAGGAATATTTGATACCAGGCTTGAAGCCTTCAAATCAGCGTTCAGTGTTAATTTGCTTGTAGTACAAAGTACAAAGTACAGCTTGAAATTCTCAATAAAATCCACATTTCTCAGAGTCTCAGGATTGTTGAACTGTGCTGGCTCCTGGTTAAAGTGGGCAAGGCAAAGGGGAAAGGAAAATCAAGACCCTAAAATCCTCTTTTTATCATAAGAAACAGTATCCTCGTGAGGGGTGATGAAATCATCCCTTCATACATCCAAAAGTTTGAGCTGATATTAAATGATGAATAACCAGCACCCAGTTGAATTCCCAGCAAACTGGGAATTCCAAATCATTGGGAATTGGACTGGGGGCTGTTTTTGGATGCTTTGCCTTGACCTGCATTCCCTGAAGCTGATGACATCACATGTGAAGGGACGTCCTCAGCTTCAGTGGGATGCAGGTCAAGGCAAAGCAGCTTCCAAGGGGATTCTGAGCTGGGAAGAGGCTCCAGCCAACGCTCCCCCTCTGATCTCCAGATCCTTCCTGGGGAGATTTGCTCCCACCATCCCACGTCCTTTGGATCTTCACAAGTTCCACCTTTTACCCCCTGCCACAGCGACATCCCTGTCCCATGTCACCCCTGCCTGGTGGCCTGGGGAGCCTTTGGAGGTGGGATCACAGAATTCCAGAATGGGTTGGGTTGGAAGAGATCCTAAATCCCACCCAGTGCCACCCCTGCCATGGCAGGGACACCTCCCACTGTCCCAGGCTGCTCCAGCCCCAGTGTCCAGCCTGGCCTTGGGCACTGCCAGGGATCCAGGGGCAGCCACAGCTGCTCTGGCAATTCCAGCCCAGCCAGGAATTCCCAATTCCCAATCTCCCACCCATCCCTGACCCTCCAATCCTGAAGATCAGAATCCCAGAATCCCTGGGGTGGGAGAGACCTCCAAGACCATGGAGTCCAGCCCAGCCCCAAGAGCTCAGCCCAGCCCTGGCCCCCAGTGCCACATCCAGGCTTTGTTAAACACACCAGGGATGGTGACTGCACCACCTCCCCGGCAGCCATTCCAGAACTTTATCACCTTTCTGGGAAAAACTTTTCCTGATATCCAACCCAAATTTCCCTTGAGTCATGTGAGATGGTGATTTTGAATCCAGTTTCCCCTCCAAATAAGCAGCACCTTGGTTTTAATAACAAAGAAATAAAATATTTCCCACGAGGCTCATTCCCAATCCCAGACAAACCAGTGGGATGTCCAGCAAGCAGCAGCAGCATTGGCCAGAGTCACTCAGCTCCCATCCAGTTGTTTTCCCAAAGTGTGAGGATACAGCAGAGAGGATTCAGCCTCCACATCATTCCATGGTTCCTAAAGAAACCACTCGCTGCCTTAAAATTGAAGGAAATAAAAAATAAATTTTTCAAATATTTTTAAACTTAATTTTGAGGAAATTTCCTTAAAATATTAAGAAATTCAGGATGGGGCTGAAAGGTCTTTGTGCATTAATACCAGACTGAAGTGGTTTCCAATTAGCTCACAGTGATGAAGGGAAAACCTTAAAGAAAAGTAAATTTTAAATGAATTAAGGTGCTAGGAATGATCAGTGTTTCCTTGTCCTACAGATTAATTTGCTGACTATTTTATTTTCCTTTTCCTTGAGGGCCTTTTAATTATGCAGAGAAATCTCATCAAACCCTGAAGCTGAAGAAGGGCAGGACAATTAGGAGCAAACAAACACTTCACCAGAAAGCCCCACCTGGATTATTTTTGCAACAATCACTCAGCGAGCTCCAGGAACCTTTGCTGCATTTCCAGCCAAATCCTGATCAGATTTTCCCAATAATCCAAACAATTCCCAGGCTGGGCTCCCTGGGGAAGGCCACAGGCTTTGAATTTCTTGTAGCTGAAGTCTAGAATTTATTCACACTGGGCTCAATAAAGAAGTTGTATCTTGGAGCAAACCACACTTGGAAAGGAAATAAACAAGGGTAAAGGAACTTTGTAGTAAATTATTGATTTTGTTTACTGTTGCTGCCACTCTCCAAACTTTATGAGCCACCTCAAGTCCCAAAAACTTCCTGTTTTCATGGTTTTCTCACATTATGGCTGCTCACACACACCTGGCATGGCAAAGCCCTGATCCCAGAACTCCAGGATGATTTGGGTTGGAAGGGATTTTAAGGATCATCCATTTCCAGCAGGGACGCCTTCCCCTATCCCAGGCTGCTCCAAACCTGCCTTGGACACTTCCAGGGATGCAGGGGCGGCCACAGCTGCTCTGGGAATCCTCATGTTTGTAGGGATGGATGAAATGTTTATAAAAAACAAATCAGGAAGGGATTACAGGGCCTGTTCCAAGGAGAGCCATCCCAAAGCCATGTCTAGAGATGGAATGCGCTCCCTGAAAGAATTTTCCAGAAACACTCCCCGGGCTGATGTCTGGATCAGGTTCTTTTCTTTCATTCCTGGCACAGTTTTTGTCTCCACTCTCCTTTGCTTCTGGAAGCCAAAAACAAGGAGATGAAGAGAAGGTGAGAGCAGAGGGCAGCACCAAGCACCAAACCGGGCATGGAGGAAGGAGAAATCCGGGTTTGGATTCCCAGCCAGCACAAGGAGAACGTTTGTTCTGCTGCTCCTTCCAGTGCCATCCCTGTGCCAGGAGATGGATCTGTTCCCAAGGGATTGAGGATCCAGTGCCATCCCTGTGCCAGGAGATGGATCTGCTCCCAAGGGATCAAGGATCCAACACCATCCCTGTGCTAGGAGATGGATCTGCTCCTAGGGATCAAGGATCCAGTGCCATCCCTGTGCCAGGAGATGGATCTGCTCCCAAGGAATCCAACACCATCCCTGTGCCAGGAGATGGATCTGTTCCCAAGAATCCCTTCTCACTGGGATCTCCTCAATCAAACCTGACACCCAGGCAGCATCTGCCCAATCGTTTTTATTTCAATTTGTTATTTATCAAATCCAGCTCCACAATGAAAGCCATAAATCTTCCCAAGGGCCACCAGGAGTGACCTCGAACACTCCTGATTTTTTGGCTGAGGAATGTCAGGACAAAGGGCTCTGGAGTGGTCCTGGAGTGCTGCATCCCCTTTGGGCTGAGAGGAAGGGTTCAGATGCTGCAGAGACAACCAGGGGGAGATGGAATTTGATGGTCTGGGTGCACGGAACCCCCAAAAATGTTGGCACTGGAAGGATTTGGAGCGGGTGGAGCAAGTCCAGAGGCACCAGGGTGATCAGAGGGATGGAGCAGCTCTGATGGAAGGAAAGGCTGGGACAGCTGGGAATGTTCACCCGGAGAGGAGAAGATTTGGGGTGAGCTCAGTGTGACCTTGCAGGGTCGGAAGGAGCTGCAGGAAAGATGGAGAGAGGGAATTTCCAAGGGATGGAGGGACAGGACACAGGAAATGGATTCAGATGCACAAAGTGGGTTTAGACTGGGAATTGGGAAGGAATTCCTGGCTGTGAGGGTGGGCAGACCCTGGCACAGGTGCCCAGAGCAGCTGTGGCTGCCCCTGGATCCCTGGCAGTGCCCAAGGCCAGGCTGGACACTGGGGCTGGAGCAGCCTGGGACAGTGGGAGGTGTCCCTGCCATGGCAGGGGTGGCACTGGGTGGGATTTAAGGACCCCTCCAGCCGAACTTCCATGATTCCATGATTATCCCTGGTGAGGCATCTCCTGCCTTTTCCATGCTCCACTCTGAGCTTCTCCCAATCCCTTCCCTTCTTCCTGCTCCTTTTCCAAACGCAGATTGGGATCTAAGATGAGGTTTTTATGGGAAATCCATGGCTCAGACAACATTTAACCCTCCTGCTCTCTGGGTGACTGTACAGCCAAGACTTTTTTCCACCTAACCAGATTTTTGAGGCAGTCTCCTTCTACACCCAGAATAATTGAGATATTTTCATTCTTAAGCAACTCAGCAAAGCATTGACAGGAGAATTTATCCAAAGGATACCTTGCTATCCAACTTGATTGTTCTTCCAATAGATTTATCAAAGCAAACTCAAGGAACCTGAATTATTTCAGAGGGAAGTGGCAGAAATGTCTCAGGGAATGTCTACCCTGAAAACCAATTAAATGGGCTTAGACAGAATCACTTTCATGTGGGCTGGAAATTAATTGCAAAGCAGAATGCAAAAGTAATGATGAATATTAATGAGCTCAGTTGGTGGCAATATCTGAGGGGAACATTTTCATCTGCTGTGGACAGGGGAATGTGACACAGAGACTTTAAACCCCAGGTGACTGCAATTCAAAAAATCAGGTTTATACACACACAGAGGCTTGGAAGGAAACGTGTTCAGCAAGGTGTGAACTCCTGGAGTGAGTGGGAGTTCATTCCTTCACCTTCCCTTTCAATGGATATGCCTGATTTTCCATCCCATAAATTATTAGTAGACACATAAATACCTGTTATTCATGATAGAAGCTGCTGTCAATTATCTTCCTTTTTATTTCAGAAGATCTGAAAGAAAGACCTAAGATTTAAACTGTTTCTGTTTCACCCAAGTGGGTTCTTTTCCCACTTGGCTCCTAATTACCACATTCAGCTTCCATTAAACAAATTCCAGGGCACTTACAAACGATTGTGGTAGAAGGAGAAGTTCCATTTTACTGTTTTGATAAAAAAACTTAGAGGTTATTGCACACCTGAGTGAGAAACCACCATCCCTCCAAGATAAAAATTGCAAGGAACTGGGAATTGTCTCCTGGGAGGTGTGGAAACAGCTGGAGGGGCAGGGATTGAGACAGGTAATGACAGCCTCAGGTAAGAATTTCTTTTTCTATAAAGCCAAGGCAATAAACTCAATAAACTCCCAGATCTGCCCCTGTCATTTTAGGCTCGGTTTAGGAGGGGGATTGGCACAGGAGTCTCAGGGTTGGGCTCAGCAGCTCATTCCCTGTATTTTTCCATCTCTTGTCTCTGGGATGGGCTCTATCCGTGCGTTTGACAAATGCCCAACCCCAATCCCAGTTTTTCTGAAAGGGAAAACCTTCCCAGAGGTTCTCCAGATGTTCCCCCCGGATTTGCAGCTCCATCCACTCTGAACTGATCCTATAAAAATGAGCAAACAGGGATCTCCACTCACTTCAGATCGGGAGCTCAGGGAAATGAAGATGGAAAACCAAAATTAACATCCCTGCTGTAAGAAGGGCCGAGCATGAATATGGATGATCCATCAGGGAATTGACTGATGGATGACCCCTTCCAAGGCCTGACCACCCTTTCCAGGAAGAAATTGCTCCTGATAGCCAACCTGAGCATCCCCTGGCACAGCTTGAGAGATGAAACAAGAGCCTGACCTCGGGGCAGGAAATGAAAGGGGAAATTTGGAAACTCTTCATTTCCTTTTCCTATTCCTGCAACACAACCATGTTACACCTGCAGCCGGACAGAGGATTCTGCTGGAATCAGATGCATTTTGAGTGGAAATACACCTCAAACTGGAAGTTCCCATCTCTTATCTCTGGGATGAGCTCTATCAGTGCCCTTGGCAACTGCCTGATCCCAAGCTTTGCTGAGAGGGAAAACCTTCCCAGAGCCCTCCGGATGTTCCTGAAGGTTTGCAGCTCCATCCACTCTGAACTGATCCTATAAAAATGAGCAAACAGGGATCTCCACTCACTTCAGATCAGGAGCTGAGGCAAATGAAGATGGAAAACAAGCCAAAGAAAGCAAAATTAACATCCCTGCTATAAGGAGGGCCAGGCATGAATATGGATGATGCATTATGGAGTTGACTGATGGATTACCCGTAACTCATCCCAAGTAATGGCTCACACTGAGTAATGGAGTTTCTCTTTCCAGATGAAACATTTGTCACTTAAATGCCTTCCACGAAAATCTCTGGGCAATTTAACTTAAGCACTGTTTGCTTTAGGATTTTCCCAAAAATAAATACTCTTCCAGGTTTAAACGTGGTTCCCTGTTAATCAAAATCAACTCTGCACCCTCAATTTGCTTGGATCACCTTTGGCTTTTGCTGTCACGGCTCTGTCAGTGCTCAGCAGGAATTCTCCCAGAGTGGGAGTAGGAATCCCATTCCCTTAACGAGGAGAAAGGTGGGAAATCACGCAGGATCCCCTCACAGTGGTGGAGATGGAGAATGGGCTCAGCCACGGGAGCTGGGATATTGGAAGAGGATTTCTTAACAATTTAACATTGCTCTGGTGAGTTGGATGCTCTGGGACCTTGCGGATCCAGAAAGGAGGAAGGAATAATGGGATTGAGCCTCCTGCTCTGAGATCCCACGTTAGAAGGATGTGGAGCTGATGGAGCAAGTCCAGAGGAGAACAGGAAAGTTTACTCTGGAGCCCCTCTGCTCTGGAGCCAGGCTGGGAGAGCTGGGAATATTCCCTGTAGAGAAGGCTCCAGGGAGAGCTCAGAGCCCCTGGCAGGGCCTGGAGGGGCTCCAGGAGAGCTGGAGAGGGACTGGGGACAAGGATGGAGGGACAGGACACAGGGAATGGCTCCCACTGCCAGAGGGCAGGGATGGATGGGAGATTGGGAACTGGGAATTGCTGGCTGGGCTGGAATTGCCAGAGCAGCTGTGGCTGCCCCTGGATCCCTGGCAGTGCCCAAGGCCAGGTTGGACACTGGGACACCCTGGGACAGTGGGAGGTGTCCCTGCCATGGCAGGGGTGGAATTTAAGGTCCCTTTTAACCCAAACCATTCCATGATTCCATGAAGATCCCTGGTGAAGTGTCTCCTGCCTTTTCCATGCTCCACTTTGAGCTTCTCCCAAATCCTTCCCCTCTAAACTCTTACAATGACCTTGGAAAACATCAAACAGCCTCAATATTGCGAGTCCCTTTCATTAAGTAAAACAAACTTGGAGAAGGAAATTTTCCTTCTTAATTCACCAAAAATTTGAGGAAATGTCATCTCAGGTCAGTTTTCCTGCTCAGGATTCCAAAGAAAACCAAGCACAGAAGGCTTTGGGCTACATTGGATTGCATTTGCTGTTTGATGGTCTGGTAACACTTTAATAGTCTTCAATGAGCATTTAATTTAGATTTAATAGGGCAGCTTCTCTGTTGTAATTAAATATCAATTGATTGTTCCAAGAGCACTTGCTTGATTTAATATCGAAGAGATAAACCTGCTTTGCTGTATAATTAACTCCGAACACAACAATAAAAGTGCAATTAAATTTCCGGAACACAGAACTTGTAAAAAAAGTTGCTCGAGCTGCTGGACACGAGGGAATGAAAGAAAAATTATGTTAAAATTGTGCTCTAGCAGTGATCCTAAGAGCTAATTAATTACTTTACTTAACTATTGATGATTTTGACCTTTGATGTAGAGATTCCTTTGAGGTGGAAATCAAAGTATGGAAGTGCTGTTCCCACTGGGAATGGCATCAGGAGAGAGTTTTCTTCAAACAGGTATAGGAAAAATGTCATTTTAATAGATTTTTTTTTCCCTGCATTAATAGTTGGTGTTTATTGTATCTGCACATAAATATTCAGCCTTTGAAATCATTCACCTTATTTTTCAAAGAGATAATTAATTCCCATTGTAGAGTTTTCCTGTTTGCTTTTCCCCTTGTTCCTGCAGATTTTTTTTAATGAAGTCAACGACTTAGAAATGGAGAAAACAAAGAAAAAAAACAGGCCTGGGAATGGTTTTAGTTCTGACCAGGATAAGCCATCTGCGAGCAGGGCATAAATCCCACAAGGGCATAAATCCCACGTTTTCACAAGGGCAGCACAAGAGGGAAAAGTGGTCTGAAGCTGAAGGAGGGCAGGGATGGATGGGAGATTGGAAATTGGGAATTCCTGGCTGGGCTGGAATTGCCAGAGCAGCTGTGGCTGCCCCTGGATCCCTGGCAGTGCCCAAGGCCAGGTTGGACACCGGGGCTGGAGCAGCTTGGGACAGTGGAAGCCCATCCAGGGGTGGGATGGGATTTAAGGTCCTTTCCCAACCCAAACCAGTCTGGGATCCTGGGATTCCATAAAATCCTCAGGAGCAGTTTTTGGACCTCCTGGTACAAAGCTGGCTAAAGCAATCCTGTATCTTTACTCCCTCTGAAATCTCTGCTCATCCAATTGATCCCTAAGATCCGGGTCCTTCCTCCTGCACATCCTTAGGGCAGGGAGCGACTCCCTGGGGCTTCACACCTTTCCCACCACCCTGAAGCCCTAGACTGGATAAAACCAGCTAAATTCCACCCTAACACAATCACTGAATAAATAAAAGAAATATCTTCATTAAAGGCAAAAATCCCAGAATTCCAGGATCCCTGAGGTTGGAAAAGCCCTCCCAGTCCAGGGAGTCCCAGCTGTGCCCACCCTGTCCCCAGCCCAGAGCTCTGAGTGCCACCTCCAGGAATTCCTGGCACACCTCCAGGGATGGGCACTCCAACCCTCCCTGCGCAGCCACTTCCATTTTTTCCTTAAACAATTCCTCCTGCAAACATCCAATAATCCCTCAGCACAGACAAAGGCAGAACTCAGATCTGTCCCTCTCTTCTGGATGGAAAAATCCAACAATTCATTCCCAAAATTCGGGAATGGCAGCCCCTAAATAACAAGGGACAGCTGCTGGGGAGACAATTCCTGCTTCCAGAGAGGAGCTTTGTGTCCTAAATCACATCCCAGGATCAACAATGCAATGGAAAAACTGGACTGAAACCCAACCTGGCATTACTGAAACATGATCAGATTAGATTGGATATTTCATCAAAATCAGCCCAAAAATCTTACCAAAATCTTATCAAATTGAGCCCCAAGCTGTAACTCCCAGGTACAATTTCCTAATATTTAAATCTTATTTTGGCACATCTCAAAAATAACAAAGCTCAAAGGCTTTGCAGCTGAGTCCCAAGCACTGATCCAGCTCTCTGGAGAGTTCTGGAAAATCTCCCATTCACTTTTCCAGGCCTTGGAGCAGCCCCTGGGCTGATTTTTTTAAGCTACAAAGGAAAAATAATTGAGATTTCCACAAAATTGGCTGAGGGTTATTTTAACACTCTCAGGATCTCAGCTTGGAAGAGCTCTGCCTGTTTTTATCCCGATCCTTAAAATTGTTCCCATAAAAATTCCTGGTTAAGATGTTCCTTGGAGTAGTTCCCCATCCCGGAGGGATTTGCTCAGGACATCTCAGGAGTGACTTTTATTTGCCACCACCTTTTTTCCAAGTGCTGATTGCTCCTATCAGCCCTTCCAAAATAGGCAGGAATTTCATTCCTCCTTCCCTTCCTCCTGCCAAAATTCTTCCCACTTTTTCAGGGCTGCTTTTCTTGCTCCTCCACCTTTTATTACAGCAAGGAAGGAATTAAATCCCAAACATTTCCAGCATTACACCAGGAAGGACATAAAGGGAAATTTCAGCAACCAGAGTTTGAAAATTCGGGATTTTCATGGAATTTACTCAATGCTCTTTTTCCTTGGAAGCTTCATCCCTCTCCTTGTATGATTCCAGCTCAGCTGTGGGGAATTTTCAAGGCTTTTGGGTTGGATTTCAGGGAAAAGTTCTTCCCCCAGAGGATGGTAGGCACTGATCCCCAAGAAATTCCCAAATTTTCCAAATGTCCAGGAGCATTTGGACAGGCTGGGATTGGTCTTCTCCAAGCCAAACCAGCCTGGAATTCTCTGATTTATTTAAGAAGGAAACACCAGGAGAACTCTGGCTGAGTAAATTCCTGGGAAATCCTCTCCCCACCACCATTTCAGAGTTCATGAGGAGCTGGAGATTTCTCTTTGCCTTTTTTTTTTTATTTTTATTTTATTTTAAGAAAACTAACATGCAATCAATAAATCCAAATGGATTTTCTACTCAAATAAAGATTTTGGAGCTCCCATCAGGAGCATCTTCCTGAATTTCCAGGATTTTTGTGCCTAAACACCCAACCACTCATTTTGAAAAATCTTTGATTTTTCATGGAAAAGTGGGAATTCCTGATGTTCAAATTAATTTGCTAATTATTAAATAACCACCCTCAACATCTTTTCCAATCCTGGGGGACCAATCAGGGTTATCCAGCTATTTCCATCTCCAGGTCAGCTGCTGGAAAATCCTAGGAAATGTTCTATAAAAGGGATTAAATTATAAGAAGCTGATGAAAACCCATAGGAAATATTAACCTAATATTAATATTTTCATATCGAAATTACTATGAAAACATAAAAATTACAATACTGGGTCAGACCAAAGGTTCCTCCAGGATAAATTCCCACTCCTGAGCATTCCCTTGGAGATCTGAGCATGGAAGTGAGACAAAATCTGCTGGATACACCACAAATCCTGTGAAGAAAACCAACATGCAATCAATAAATCCAAATGGATTTTCTACTCAAATAAAGATTTTGGAGCTCCCATCAGGAGCATCTTCCTGAATTTCCAGGATTTTTGTGCCTAAACACCCAACCACTCGTTTTGAAAAATCTTTGCTTTTTCATGGAAGAGTGGGAATTCTTGATGTTCAAATTAATTTGCTAATTATTAAATAACCACCCTCAACATCTTTTCCAATCCTGGGGGACCAATCAGGGTTATCCAGCTATTTCCATCTCCAGGTCAGCTGCTGGAAAATCCTAGGAAATGTTCTATAAAAGGGATTAAATTATAAGAAGCTGATGAAAACCCATAGGAAATATTAACCTAATATTAATATTTTAATATCGAAATTACTATGAAAACATAAAAATTACAATACTGGGTCAGACCAAAGGTTCCTCCAGGATAAATTCCCATCCCTGAGCATTCCCTTGGAGATCTGAGCATGGAAGTGAGACAAAATCTGCTGGATACACCACAAATCCTGTGTAAAGACCAGCAGCTTCCCTTTGGAGATGAGAGTTATAATTTCCCACAAAAGGATCCTCAAACTTTTCAAGGAAGCCCAATAAACACAAAATTCCCACTGGGAATCTTGGAGATGGATTTGGCTTCCAGGAGGATGCCGTTCATTAGGCTGGCTGCTAATTAAAGGCTTTTTTTTATTTTCCCCCCGCTGGATTTACAAACATCTCCTCCTCCTGCAGCTCTCCCAGATGTGTTTTCCGGAGTCTTTAAGAATTCCTTAGAGCTCTGGGATTGCAGGGAGGCACAGCTGGGGTTGCAGGGATGGGAATGCTGAGTGGGGCAGCTCCAGGTGCCCCTGGCCGGGGGCTCCCGGGAGCTGAGCATGGATCTGCTGCTCTCCCTCGTCGGAGCCCTGCAACTGCACTCACCTCCGGGATTCCTGGAATTTCCCTCCCATTCCCTCCAAAAAACGGGCTGGAAAAAGACATTAAATGGATGTTGGGAGATCTGCGGGCATTAACCCTTTAAGCGCTGCCCCTGCAAGGGGCCGTGCCGGGGTTTGGTAGGGAGGAAATCTGCTTTTCCTGCCTTGGTGAGAAGAGGTGGGGTTTTTTTTCCCAAGGATACGCTGCAGGACAAGTCGCAGCTTTGGGTAACTGAGGGGAAAATGAAATGGCCACTTTCCACCTTTTTGGGATGACACAACTTCTCTCCTTCCCCACAGAATCCCAGAATGGTTTGGGATGGGAAGGGATCTTAAATCCCATTCCTTGGGCACTGCCAGGGATCCAGGGGCAGCCACAGCTGCTCTGGCAATTCCAGCCCAGTCAGGAATTCCCAGTTTCCAATCTCCCACCCATCCCTGCCCTCTGGCACTGGGAGCCATTCCCTGTGTCCTGTCCCTCCATGCCTGGTCCCCAGTCCCTCTCCAGCTCTCCTGGAGCCCCTTCAGGCCCTGCAAGGGGCTTCACAAGGAGGCAAAACATTTTTTATCTAAACCACAGATGCTTTAAACCTATAAATAAATATGTCTGAATGGGGAGGGAGAGAGGAGGAGGAGGAAGAGGAGAAAGCAAAACCCTGGACCAGGATCCATCCCAACAACTGCATCAAACATATCCCTGTCCTTCCAAGCCCTCTGCCAGACTGGCACTAATTTAGGAAAAACCTGGCTCTTGGCAGCAATGCCCAAGTGCCTGAATGACCCTAAAATCCCAGGAATTTCTTGCAGCTTCTAAGGGAGGCTTCAATTTTCACAGATTTTTTAATGCCGTGGTGCAAAGCGGGGCCTGTCAGCAACGTGATGTAATTATCATCCAGCCTCAGTAAAGGATTTTAAATTAAAGCCAACTCGCTCTGTAAATACTTTGTGTCTCCATTATTGTTCTCTCCTCCTAATGGCTTTTGGCACGGGCCTTGTCAGGGGTTTATTGTACAACCCCCCCGGCTGTGCCAGAGCCTGCTATGAATAAATCACACCCTTCACTGAGCACCAGACGATGGCAAAATGCAACAGCAGATGAAAAAAGCAATAAAGAACCATAACAGCTGCCTGTTCTCCTCGGCAGGTTTACATCACCCCCTGATTTAATTTCCTATTTGTAACGGCGCAGCTCCCTGCGACAGCAGCGGGAAATAAAATCAGGAATGTTCACACAGGGCTGCTTTTCCCGAAGAAAAGTGAGGAACCGCGTGGTTTGCAGGGGTTTCCTCCTCAGAGCTGCTCAGCATCTTCTTGGGGCAGCAAGAGGAGGATTTTCTGAGGAGAAAAATCACTCGGAAGTGTTGCTGCCACAGCTGGAAAAGGCTGGACTTGGATGCTGGTACCACATAAAGGGAACTGGAATGGGAGGGAGTAAATATCAGGGAAAGGTTCTTCCCAAAAGGGTGCTGGCACTGCCCAGGCTCCCCAGGGAATGGGCACAGCCCCGAGGCTGCCAGAGCTCCAGGAGCTGCCAGGGATGGCCAGGGTAGGATTGTTGGGGGTCTGGGATGATCCCTGTGGGTCCCTCCAGCTCAGGATATTCCACGAATCCATGAAAATGGGCTGCACATGAATTCCTGCTCTGGACTGAGCTACTCCTGGAGCTGGGAACTGGGAGATCCAACCAGCTGAAATCTCTTCTTCAAAACTCCACCAGAGGATGTGACCTGCTCTGAGGCACCAAGGACAAGAAGGGCAACGTCCAGGGCAGGACTCAGCCCCTGTTTGCTCCCCCCTGCCTCTCCCAGCTCCACACCTCCCTGGAATGCCAGGAACAGGCAGGGGTGCAGTCCCCATCCCTGGAAGGATTTCAAAGCCCTGTATGTGTCACTTGGGGACGTGGGGCAGCGTGGCCTGGGCAGTGCTTGGCAACTGGATGACCTCAGAGGGCTTTTCCAGCCTCCAGGGTTCCATGATTCCATCAAACCACCCAAAGGTTTTAATCCATTAAAACTTTTTCCCTCTTTGTTGCTGTTCCCAGCAGGGAGGGAAGCACTGGAGCCATCCCTGAAGGATCAGCTGGGAGTCCCCTCTGCACTCACTCAGCGGTGACTCAGAACTTTCCTGGGTCCCTCTTGCACCTGAGGGTCTTCTCCTTGACCCCTTCCTGCTTTTCCCTTCCTGCTTTTCCTTTCCTGCTTTTCCCTTCCTGCCTTTCCTTTCCTGCCTTTCCCTTCCTGCTTTTCCCTTCCTGCTTTTCCTATCCCCCTTTTCCTTTCCCGCTTTTCCCTTCCTGCTTTTCCTTTCCTGCTTTTCCTTTCCTGCTTTTCCCTTCCTGCTTTTCCCTTCCTGCTTTTCCCTGTCCCTCAGCATCTCCCAGCCTCTGCTTCCCACCCAGCTGAGCCACTTCTTGCTCCCTGTGCAATTCCTTCTGCTCCAAGCCAAGGAAGAGCCCTGGATTCAGCTGCTGTGATCCCTCCCAACCCTTCCTGCAGCTCCTCAGCACGGGGATGGATTTTTCCTGTGCTTTTTAAGAGAGCTGCCAACTTCCCTGAACTCTTTTTTTCATTTGGGCTCATTTCCCAAAGGATCTTCCCTCCCAGTTCTGCCTTTATTGGATTTGGCCTTATTGAAGGTCATGGCTGTGTTATTCCCTTGGTTTTGAAGGGTTGTTCTTGGGTTTCTTTTCCATTTTCTGCACTTTTTATTCCTCCATAACATTCCTCCAGCTTGTGACCTCTGTATTCCATGGTCAGGCTCGGAATTTCCCTTCTGCCTTTGTCCTGGGGCTCAGGATCCAAGCTGGGAACCCCCTCTTTCTTCTCCAAAATCCAATATTTGAATTTTACCTCTGACACCTCTTCCTGGAGGACTCGAGAGACTTTTCACTCCATTCCCTGGACTGGAAATTTCCGTAGGATTTCCAGTTCCATGCAAACCACCAGATGGGATCTGGGATTCATGGAGTGGCTCTTTGTTTCCAATAAGAAAAAAAATGCTAAGGTATTGACACAGTCACAGAGCCTGGAAAAAGGCAGCTCCAGGAATCCTCTCCCTGCTCCACATCCCTGTGGAGATCTTGGTTTGGGATCTGGAGACAAATGGAAAATTCCCAGAGTTTTCCTGCCCCAGCAAGGGATAATGACTGTGCAGATCTCTGCAAGCCTGAGAATTTCACACTGCAGATTTGGGATATTGGGATTGTGGGATATAAACCCAGTGCAGGGATGGATGGGAGATTGGGAACTGGGAATTGCTGGCTGGGCTGGAATTGCCAGAGCAGCTGTGGCTGCCCCTGGATCCCTGGCAGTGCCCAAGGCCAGGCTGGACACTGGGACACCCTGGGACAGTGGGAGGTGTCCCTGCCATGGCAGGGGTGGGATGGGATAATGGGATAGTGGGATAATGGCATAATGGGATTTAAGGTCCCTTCCAACCCAAACCATCCCACAATTCTATGAACTGAAGCTCAGGGAAGCACTTGGGACACTTTATTTAGGGTTGTGCCTCATTAATGCCACCAAGGTGCTCAAAGAGTCATGGAATTCCTGGAGACACCAGGATTTTCCATCAAACCTGAGGAAAAATTCCCCCAGGAGCAATATTTCCAAAGGGAAGGGACCACACAGTGCCTGGAGGGAGGGAAAAGGCAGATCCTGCTGTGGTTTAAAATGTGAGGAATATTTTTAGGGGTAATTTATAGTTTAAAATTTGTGTTCTCCAAACCCTGCGGCTGCAAATTGGATAATTGCAAATTTCTTGGAGACAACTATAAAATTCCAGATTTCTGACTCAATTCCACAGCTCCATTTGGTTTTAAAACAACGTTGAATGAAATAATGGAAACTTTCCCCAGCCCTTGGTGCATTTTCTACTCTGGTGGCAGAACTGGAAGGGAAACCAGGGAGCTCCTGCTCCTGAAAGATTTTTGTGCCTCCTGTACTGTGAATTTATAAATTGTTTCAGGCATCAAGCAAACCCCAAACACACAAAGACCATTTTGGGAGCAGGATGTGAAGGAGGAAAAAAAAAATCCCCCTGTTGCAGTGGCTGCTGTGGGCTCCCAAAGCTGGGAGTGCTGCAGGAGGTCGGAAATACTGGAGAAACATCTGGGTTCCTTCTAAATCTCAATTATTATGTTAAATATCCTGTAAGATACCGGGATCTGAATAGAATAGTTATTTGTAGGATGAGATATTGTGGATAAAGTGGAATAAAGCAGAAATCTCTGTTTGATTGAAAGACTTTGCACATGATTTTGGGTCCTGTAATTAGTGGTGAAAAAAAAAATCCTGTTTGGACAGTTCTTGGAGTCACTTTGCAGCAGCAGCATGGAGAATATTCCATAAAAGGGGATATGGGTATTGTCATTAATGGGAATCCATTTATGACTGTAGCCCCTCTGCTCTGGAGCCAGGCTGGGAGAGCTGGGAATGTTCCCTGGAGAGGAGAAGGCTCCAGGGAGAGCTCAGAGCCCCTGGCAGGGCCTGGAGGGGCTCCAGGAGAGCTGGAGAGGGACTGGGGACAAGGATGGAGGGACAGGACCCAGGGAATGGCTCCCACTGCCAGAGGGCAGGGATGGATGGGAGACTGGGAAGTGGGAATTGCTGGCTGGGCTGGAATTGCCAGAGCAGCTGTGGCTGCCCCTGGATCCCTGGCAGTGCCCAAGGCCAGGTTGGACACTGGGACACCCTGGGACAGTGGGAGGTGTCCCTGCTATGGAATGGGATTTAAGATCTCTTTCCACCCCAAACCATTCTGGGATTCTGTGACTCCCTGAACCTTCCCCACCCCTGTTTCTGGCAGCTGTAACAAATTTTCTTTTCTTTTTTTTTTTTTCTCCTCAGGAATTCTCCAGCCCCTTCCCAGCTCCCTCAGGAATTCTCCAGCCCCTCCCCACCTCTGTTCCCTTCCCTGGACACTCTCCAGCCCCTCCGTGTCCTTGTCTGGACGTGTCCCAGCTCTGGGGACAGCAGAGGGAAGTGACAGCTCCAGGAGCAGCAGCCAAGCCTGGCGATTGTGGATGCCCAACCCAAAGCTGGGGCTGGGTCCTTTGTGCCTCCAGCTCACCCCAAATCACCCCAAAACCTCCCAAGCTGGTGGAGCTCTCCGAGGAGCTGGTGCCGATTTTGGGATCACTTCCCACTCTTCCTCATTCCTGAGTTTCAAGGAGCAAGTCCTACCTATGGAGAAATTCCACCGTGGTGTTCCCAGGGCAGTTTGGATCATCCCACTTGGTTATTGAAGGATCCCAAGCCCAGTTAATTAGGAAAGGTCCAAATTAACAAAAACGTCACGCACTTCCCTTAATTCCAACTTCCACGAGCAATAAAGGCATCCCATAATTTGCATTATTGGGAACACACAGGATTTGGAGGCCTGTTTGGATATGAATCTGACATGATAGCTTTAGGAAGTTAATTAGGTAATTGCCAAACATCCTAATTGATTTTTAATTACGGAGTGAGGCTCACAGCAGAGCCCAGCCTGGCAGAGTCCTCTGTCATTACAGAACAAAAGGAACTTCAGCAGCACTTCAGCATTCCCAGGCTCCCACATGTCCATGGTTTCTGCACTTTCTCCTACAAATCCACCAGGATTTACCCATCCCTTCATTCCTTCCTATTTTGGGGATCTTCAGTCAAAAATGGAGAAGCTGAACATCCCAGGAGAGGGAGATTTCCTTAAACTCGGGCTCTTGGAAGTGGAGGTTGGAACTGGATGATATTTAAGGGCCCTTCCAACCCCAACCATTCCATAAACACAAATCCAGGACCTAACCTAGCCAATTCCATAGGTCTGACACCGGGATTCATTTACAATTTCCATTCTGATTTAGGCTGTCCCAGCTGTTCTGTGATCCCAAATATCCATCCTCTGGAAACCACCTCCATTCCCTGAGCACGAGAGGAGTCCTGGACAAGGAGTCCTGGAATCTCCTGGACTGCTGGAAAGCCTCAGTGCCTGATTTCCACAGGTGGAATTCCAGACTGGTTTGGCTGGGAAGGGACCTTAAAAACCATTCCATCCCACCCCTGCCATGGCAGGGACACCTCCCACTGTCCCAGGGTGTCCCAGTGTCCAACCTGGCCTTGGGCACTGCCAGGGATCCAGGGGCAGCCACAGCTGCTCTGGCAATTCCAGCCCAGCCAGGAATTCCCAATTCCCAATCTCCCATCCATCCCTCCCCTCTGGCAGTGGGAGCCATTCCCTGTGTCCTGTCCCTCCATGCCTTGTCCCCAGTCCCTCTCCAGCTCTCCTGGAGCCCCTTTAGGTTCTCTCTCCCTCCCTTGCTCACCTCTCCAGCCCCAGACCTTTCCCAAGCCTCTCCCAGCTCCACGCCCAGCCCTGCCCATGAGGCAGCATCCTGGGATATGGGAAAGGACAGGAACACCCACTGGGAAAGTGGAAAATCCAAAGTGTGGCCTCTGCCCCAGCCCAGGGACAGCAAATCCCCTCCTATCTTTGGCAATTCCCTTTTTATCCTTAAAATACCAGTTGAAGTGACAGCCCAGTGGATGCCTGGGGGCTGGAAAACCCTTGGAGAAGTCATGGTCACTCCAGGGATGTTCAGCATCCCTGGATGTGCAGGGGGGAGCATTTCCCTCCATCCTGCTCAGCTCTGCAGGGAAAGGAGGACAGGGGACACAAGGGGACACAAGGGGACAGTGGTGATAGGGCTTCCCAGCACTGAATTCCCAAGTCAAGGCTTTGGGAAAACAGGAGCTGTTTCAGGAGGCTCCAACACCAATGTTAGTGCTGCCTCCAGGGAAATCCTGTCTTGCAGTAAGGGAGAAAAACCATAAGGAAAGAAAAATCATAAAAAAATCATAAGGGAGAAAAATCATGAGGCTTCATAAAATCAGGCCTGCTCTGTTAAAATCAGTGGCTGGCCTTGCCAAAGCCAGCCCTTTGCAAGTTCCCTGTGGAAGCAATCCTGGTGTGAGCAGTCTGTTTGCACAACAATCTATTCCTAGGTGAAAAAGCACCTGTATAAACTGTTTTTATACTGTTAGATGGAAAGATGAAAACTATTGGGCTGGGAGGGATTCCCTCTTGTTTTTGTTTTCTGGAAAAATGAATTAGAAGAAACTTCAGCTTTGTAATTTTTTTTTTTTTTTTTTTTTGCAGGAATAGCCCATGGATTTCATTCTGCAGCTTCCAGTGGAATTCCTGAGATGGCCAGGAAAGGGAGAGGCTCCCAGTGGCCACCAGTTTGCCATGGATGTCCAGCAGGATCAGTGGGAGAACCCAGTGCCCTGCGAGGTCTCGAGGAACCCCTTCCCCATGGGAAATCCAGGATGTGAGCATGGAGCACGCAAAGCTTAAAGCCTGGGGAATAAAACAGGAGACCACAAAGAAACCTTGGAAAATCTGGGATTTGGGCCATGGACATCCCTGGATGTGCCCAAAGAGGTGAGGAAAAATTGTTCTCCCCACAGACCTGGCAGTGGTGAAGCTGAGAATCCAATGCTGAGCACAGACCTTGTGCTGTCATTCCCAAAAGGAGGTTGGAAAATTGCTGTGGAAAAGGATGAAAGGAATTACTCAAGGATTGGGAAAAATGCCCTGGGCTGAGTTTGGTTGGAAAGGAAATGGGATTCCATTGGAAAAGAACATCCATGGGGGGAAAAGGGCAAGAGAGGAGGACTGGCTGCCATCCCAAGGAAGGCAGGACAGGAAAATTAAAATGGGAAACCAGCCTGGATGTCTTGGAAGAGGTGGGAATTGAGCACAGGCTTCACCAGGAGCCTCCATCCAGGGATAACTCCCTGATGCAGAGAGCCAGGAGATCCCACTGACCCCTGGGTGAAGCTCCAAAGTCCAGGACACCAGGAGGGGGGTCAGACACTCTGGTTCCTTCCTGAATCCTTCCAGGGGAAGAGGTTTTCCACAGGGAAATGCTGCACTGGAGCAGCTGTGACACGAGGCAAGGCTGGGGCAGTGCTGGAGGCTGAGCTCAGCTATTCCTGTATGGAATTGTATTTGCATTTTCATCTTCCAGCCCATATCCCCGGTAAATTCAGGAATCCAACCCCTCTGTGAGGGAGGAAAGGCAGTGGGAATTAATAGAACAACTCAAGGAACAAGCTGAGAAACCAAAGCTGAGAAAAACATCAGCTCCTGCAGTTCCAGAGGGGACAAACCACTCCTTGATGGAATCATTCTACCTGGGATGGGTTGGGTTGGGAGCAGTCCTAAATCCCATCTTGATCCAAATTTCTGCCATGGGTGAAGCTCCAAAGTCCAGGACACCAGGAGGGGGGTCAGACACTCTGGTTCCTTCCTGAATCCTTCCAGGGGAAGAGGTTTTCCACAGGGAAATGCTGCACTGGAGCAGCTGTGACATGAGGCAAGGCTGGGGCAGCCGGGATCATGGATCCTGGAGAGGAGAATCTGCAGCTGCCAGAGGCTCAGTTATTCCTGTATGGAATTGCGTTTGGATCTTCATCTTCCAGCCCATATCCCTGGTAAATTCAGGAATCCAACCCTCTGTGGGGGAGGAAAATCACTGGGAATTAAAGGATCAGCACAAGGAACAAGCTGAGAAACCAACAGGGGACAAAACGCTGTGGGGCTCAGGCTGGATACTGGGAAAATTTCATGGAAAGGGTGGTCCGGTGGTGGAATCCCCATCCCTGGAGGGATTTAAAGCCCTCTGGATGTGGCACTTGGGGACACAGGGCAGCGGTGCCTGGGCAGTGCTGGGAAGGGTTGGACTTGATCTCAGAGGGTTTTTCCAACCTCAAGGACTCCATAATTCCGCCTTCTTCCAGAGGACACCAGCACCCAGCAGAAAATCCCTTCACATCCCACCCTGCTCCACAGACCTCAGAATTCCAACTGGGACTGGGGTCAGTCAAACGCTGCCAGACCAAGGCTCCTCCAACTCACCCTAAATTGGGTGGAAAAACATAAAATTCCTGATGGGACCCAGCTTTTCCAGCTGGAGGAGGAAGAAAAAGCAGGAGCCAAGAAGAGCATCATTCCCAGAAAAAACAAAGATGGAATTCTGTAGTGTCAGACTCAGATTTTGAAGCTGATAACGATGTGGGAAAACAGAAACTTCCTTCTCTTTATTCCATTCAAAGTTTGGTTTCATCAGCCTTGGAATGCTCTTCCCAGTCCCCTCTCACAGCCACCCAAATGTCACACCTGAAATTAGACAAATTTTTCATCCTTCTGCTCCTGCAATGCCACATTTTTGCAATTGTCTGGAATATCCTTCTCCTCCTCCTCTTTCTAAAACACTCCATAGGAAATGTTTCCATTTTGACAATGGAATTTTTATGGTTGAGCCTCAGGGTTCATTTTTAATTGGAGCAATTTTTTCCATTTGCTAACGATGCCTCCTCAAAATCCATTGTAACATCCATTAATTTGTCAAGGGAAAAATAATGCCCTAATCCATCTCTCTCATTAACTTGCTATTATGTGAGTTGTGCTTCTCTGGAATGGACAAAACTTTAATACAGAAATTGCACTTCACTTCCAGTATTTTATGCTAAAAAAATCAATGGAAAGGAAGTAATTTAAGGATCCCCACACTGTAATTCTCCATAATTTTGTGGTTTTGACAAGAAACTTATGGGTAAAGCTTTGAAACACAGAATCCTGCACCAAATCCTGCAAGTACTTGGATTCCCACTTGGATTTCTCCATAATTTTGTGGTTTTGATCAGAGATCTTTGGGCAAAGCTTTGAAAACACAGAATCCCACACAAAATGTGCCCATCCCAGCAACTTGAAGTAAAATCAGGCTGGTTGAGAAAGAAATTCTTCAGTCAACCCGATAAATAACTTCCACTGAGGACTAATTTCCGTCTTATCCCAATATTTAACTGCTGGCTGTTCAGTGGGGTTAATAAACCTCCAGGAAATGGGGTTAAACACCAGCATGGCTTTTAATCTTGCTGAATTCCCAACCTCCTGCAGCAGCTCTGCTTCTAATCCGGGCTGGTTCTCCGTGCAGCACTGAGCAAACACCTCTAATTCCTCTTTTTTTAACCACTTTTTCGCTTTTCACACAAGGTTTGAGGTTGAGGCTCCAAGACTATTGGCACTGGATCATAAAGTCAGGGAATTATGGAATGGTTTGGGCTGAAGGGGCCATGAAACTCATCTTGTTTCAATGCCCAGGGGAAGGGACGCCTTCCTCTCTCCCAGGCTGCTCCAAGCCCCACCCGGCCTGGCCTTGGACACTTCCAGGGATGAGAACTCCACAACCTCTCCACAACTGAAAATATCAATTTCTACATCCTGAAAATGAGAAAGAAACAACTCACATTAAACTTTTATCAGTCTTTAAAAATTTATTTACAAACAGTGTTTATTTACTGATTCTGTTGGTTAACCATGGAATCCTGGAATGGTTTGGGTGGGAAGGGATATTAAAATTTATCTCATCCCACCCCTGCCATGGCAGGGACACCTTCCTCTGTCCTAGTTTGTCCTGTGTCAGTTCCCACAGCGTTTAGGATCCCCAGGAGAGATTAATGTGGTTGTTTTCCCTTAATTTTTTTAAAAAGCTTGTAAATTCTTTATTTATTTAGTTTTACTGATTAAATTATTCATTGGGTTGAAGTATAGACATGTTGAGGAGGGCTCTAATTTAAATTTAATTTTATGTTGTGCAGTTTGTATAAAACAAGCTGAATTTCAAAGGAAACCCATTAGAGAATTATCAAAGAATCATGGAATGGTTTGGGATTTTAGGGATCATTCAGTGCCAGCCCTGCCATGGCAGGGACAACACAGCTGTTAATCTTGCTGAATTCCCAACCTCCTCCATCCCAATGGAAGGAGAAGTAGAGAGGGAAGAGGAGAGGAAAACCAAGCTCAGCAATCACCACGAGGGAAGCACAGAGGGAAATGTCCCCATCCAACGGAACTGGAAGGTGGGATCATGAGGAGGTTTATCCCATGGAGGTGAATAAACCAGGATAATGCTCCCTCTGAGGGATACAGCCTGGAGAGGGATGTGGGAGCAATGGGGTGGTTCTGGCTCCTCTGGTGCCACCTCCCTGCTCAGGCAGGGTCATCCCAGAGCACATGGCACAGGAAGGCATCCAGACGCCTCTGGAATATCTCCCTCCCTCTGGATATGTCCATATCTTGTTCCAGGATGCATGAAATAACTGAACATGTAAAAATAACAACAATTGTGTTGAAACGAGCTCCAACAAGGACGTAAATTCATTTATGACCCTCAAACAGCTTTTTCCTTCCAAGAGGACATTTAACCTGCCGTGCTTGGAACTCCCACTTTGGAAAGTGGAGGTCTCCAAATGATGGAATCATTTCAGTTGGAAGAGGTCTCTGGGGGTAAAACTGCTCAAAGAGACAGCCAGAAGCATCTTCATCTTATTGTTTTATATTTTGTATTTTATATTTTATATTTTGTATTCTTGATCCCTGGTGGAATCCAAGTCCTGATTCCGCTAAAAACCTGCAAATCTTCCAAAGCAAAGATGGAAAAATCAAGAAAAACAAAATGTTTGAGCCCCATCCTTGACTCCAAGGCACCCATCCCTCTGCTGGGCTTTGGCCAGGGAATTCAGAAATGGATCCCTTTTCCCTAATCCCTGCTCCTCCCTGGATTTTGTCAGCTCTTACAAGCAGAAGCAGAACAGGACAAGCTTGAAAACACAAGGATTTTTTCTACTGCTTTTTTCCAAGGATTTTTCCTATTAATCTTTGTAACCCCCCCTCAAATTCTGTGGCATTGCAGGGATTGGACAGCCTGACCTTTCCAGCTACTCATTATTAAGAGAGAGCCAGAAGCACCTTCAACTTAATATTTTGTAATTTGTGTTTTGTATTTTATAGTCTTGATTCCTGGGTCCAAACTCATCCTGATTTCACTAAAAATCTGCAAAGCTTCCAAAGCAAAGCTGGAGGAACCCAGGAAAATGAAATGTTTGATCCCCATCCTTGACTCCAAGGCACCCATTCCTCTGCTGGGCTTTGGGCAGGGAATTAAAAAATGGATCCCTTTTTCCTAATTCTCCTCCCTGGATTTTGGCAGCCCTTACAAGGCTTGGAAGCACAAAAAAACTTGGAACCACAAGGATTTTTTTCTACTGCTTTTTTCCAAGGATTTTCCTATTAATCTTTGTAACCTCCCTCAAATTCCATGGCATTGCAGGTATTGGACAGCCTGACCTTTCCAGCTACTCATTATTGACTAAAAAATAACACTGACACAGCACTCTGCTCTTTGAGAGGGGAACCTTCCCAGTTAATTGTGAGGAAACGATTCTGCTGGAAAACCTGGCTGAAGGGTCTCGTTCCAGGGCAGATATTGGAAAAGATGAATCCCGTTTCCAAGAGGATGAGAATTGATGAGGGCAGCATCTCTTAACGAGCTGCGATGATGAAGGGTTGTGCTCAGGGCTGGGGGGATGAGATGCCTGAAGGAGCTTTTCCAATTAGGAACAGATTCTGTGTCGCCCTGTTCTTCCAAGTTCTTCTAAGCCTTCTGATGCTTACATTTTTGTAATGGAATTTCTCACTCACTTTTCATGTAAATGACTTTTTAACACTCTTTTCTGGAGGAGGAGAGAATTGATGGACTGTTGGTTTGACCAGTGTGGATGGAGAGCTGGCAACTTCATCCTCCAATCCATGGTCACTTTTGGAAGTCTATAAATATTAGAGTTTGGAAGTAAACTGCCCTCTTTTCACCTTGGACATCTCAACTTGTGTGTGCCGTTCATTTCGGGTCCTATTGCCACAGAGGGAAGCACCTCTGGACCTGGAGTGATGGGACATCAAATCCAAACTCTCTGGACTTGGAGTGATGGGAGATCAAATCCAAACTCTCAGGGCCTTAAAAATACAAAGCACCAAGGTTGGGAGTGTTGAGGGTTGAGGGTTAACAACAGCTCTGAGGTGAGATTTGCAATTGTGAGACTCTAAAAGAACGTGAAAAGTTATAAATGTTTAAAGGAAACCAGTGGGATTGTCCCAGGTTGGACATCAGCAGGAATTTCCCCACGGAAAGGGGGCTCAGGCCTTGGCACTGCCCAGGGAGGGTTGGAGTGCCCATCCCTGGAGGTGTGCCAGGAATTCCTGGAGGTGGCACCCAGAGCTCTGGGCTGGGGACAAGGTGGGCACAGCTGGAGCTCCATGGTCTGGGAGGGCTTTTCCAGCCTCAGGGATTTAGGAATATTTGTCATCAGCTCTGCCCAGGCCTTCCCTGACTCCAGGTGTCCTCAGGGAAGGGATTGGTGTTTCAGGGGTGATCCTGGCTGGGTGTGATCCATATCCCAGAGCTCAGCTGTTCCCCTGGCCTTAATGAGGCTGTGAGATCTCCTCATTTGCATCTCCAGGCTGGACAATCCTGCTCATGGAGTGCCTTGAGCAGCTCATCAGGAGCACTGGAGAACAGAGTCACTTTATTGTCCTAAAACTCGTACAATGACAACAAACCCGGATCCCTCAAGGCTCTTCTGGCGGATAATTCATCTTCCTCGAAGACTGTGCTGATAAAAAAATAAATAAGCCCCACAGAGCTGCTCTTCAAGGTCTTTGCCAGCCATGCAATCCCCAGATCCTGCTGCTTCCTCAAGGTGAACGCTCAGGAATATGCATAATTCACCAGCTCTCGGTGTTTATCTGTCTCACTATCACCCTGCACATTCCCTGCCTCCCTCTGAACACCTCTGCCCAGCCCAGACTCCAAGAGCAAACAAAAGGGGAAAAAACAAGATACCAGCATCATAAAAACCTCAGTGTCTTCAGGGAAGGGTGTAAAGCACCCCGAAGACGCCAAGAGAAACAGGATAGATGGAAAATAGCAGGAGACTGGATCTGCACTTGTTTTGTTAGGGGAAAAAAAATCACAGCTGGAAAGGAAAAGCTGGAAAAGACCTCCCAGCTCATCAGGAGCAGCCATTAAAGCAGCACAATTTGGGTGCAAAACTTTGCCCTTGGCAACGTTTTCAAACCTGCTCAGCACGAAAAGAGGGAATTGGTGGAATTCCCATCCCTGGAAGTGTTGTGGATGTGACACTGGAGGCAGTCTGGAAGTCCTGGGCAGGAGGTCAGGACTCACCAGAGCTGAGAACAAACCAAGCTCCCTCCACAGCTCTCCCTGCTGCCAGGACTGGACTCTGAGGGGACACAAGGAACTTCCAGGGGCTTCCAGCCCTTCCTGAACATCCAGGAATCACTCCAAAGGGAGGTTGTCCTAAATTACTTTGATCAGGGCAGAAACTCCAGGGGGAGAGGATCAAATCCAGGCTCAAAGTCGGCTCCACAGCATCATCTCCTGGATCAGGATCAGAAGTGATCCAAGCACAAGGGCCAGGAGATCCCAAAGGGGCTGAACTGGGGAACAGGAGATCCCAAAGGGGCTGAACTGGGGAACAGGAGATCCCAAATAGACTGATCTGGGGAACAGGAGATCCCAAAGGGGCTGAATTGAGGGTCAGGAAGATCCCAAATGGATTGAACTGGGGAACAGGAGATCCCAAAGGGGCTGAACTGAGGGCCAGGAATATCCCAAGGGCCAGGAGGTTCCAAATGGGCTGAACCAAGGGCCAGGATGGTCCCAAAGGGGCTGAACTAGGAACAGAAGATCCCAAATGGGCTGAATTAAGAGCCAGGAATATCCCAAATGAGCAGAACTCAGATAAGATGTGACCACAGCCAGAAATCTCCCTGCTTGCTGTGAGCCGGGGATTAAACTTCCTCAGCCAGACCTGAGATTTACCAGGAAAACCAGGAGAAAATCCTGGAGAATCCCATGCCATAAATGGAATTTCAGGCTTGTTGAAAGCTTTGCAGAGAACTTCTCAGGGTGAAGTCACAAATAAATCACAGAGATTTTAAAATCCTCCTCAACCACATCAATATTTACCAGGAACCTATGACCTTATCTCATTTAAATTAACGCAAAATCGTGGAATAGTTTGGGTGAGAAGGGACCTTAAATCCCTGGGTTTGGAGCCAGATGAACTTAAAGGACCATTCCATAATTTTATGAGGCTGGAATGCTCCCAGGACAGTTTTCCCATTCCTGCTGTGACTGATGTTAAAAGGAATGACACTGGAGAACAACTCTGAGAAGAGAATCTGAACTACAGAACACAAAATAAATCAATTTTTTACTGAATCCTCCTTGTTTCCACACAGCTCCATGACCCTCTGAGCAACATCAGCTCCCAGAATAACAGAATGGCTGAAAAAATCCATGGATACACCGGGAAAGGCAGGCAGAGTGTGATTAAACAGGAATGTTTAACCTCTGAATTCTGTGCTAGAAGATGCCTGGAGAGACGTGTGCTGCTTTTTTTTAAAAAATGTTATTTTCATGGGAGAAAAGCTGGAGAAGAAGACAGAAGAAAACTGCCAGGATACCTCAAAGGTTAAGGAAAATTTCTTATTTGAAAATATTCAAAGGAATGGCTGGGTTTGTTCATCAAAAGGAAGAAAATGAGAGGGAATGTTATAAACATGGGAGCGCTTCCACAAGGAGAAGGGAAAAACACTTTAATCTCAGGAAGAAAGGCAGGATAAGAAGCAGCAGTTGGAAGCTAAAACCAGGGAAATTGAAAGTGGAGAAGGGATTCTTTTTTTTTTTTTT
>NW_024511321.1:1578659-1610343 GCF_017590135.1 Pyrgilauda ruficollis
TTGACTCCAGAGGAGGAGTTTGGGACCAGACCTAAGGAATCAGCAGATGGCTCCTGCTGGGACAAAGGACAGGAAGGTGGCACCTCCGTCCTGAGGCTGCTGCTCTCTTGTATTTGAGGGGTGCCCTCGTTGGAAGGAAGGAATGATGAATCTGACTCCATGTTCTCAGAAGGCTGATTTATTATTTTATGATACTGTATTATATTAAAGAATACTAAACTATATTAAAGAATATAGAAAGGATACAGACAGAAGGCTAAAAAGATAATAATGAAACTCGTGGCTCTCTCCAGAGTCTGACACAGCTTGGCCCTGGTTGGCCAAAGAGTGAAAACAATTCACACAAACCAATGAAACAATCACCTGTGGGTAAACAATCTCCAAACACATTCCACAGCAGCACAACACAGGAGAAGCAAATGAGATAATATTGTTTTCCTTTTTCTCTGAGGCTTCTCAGCTTCCCAGGAGAAAAATCCTGGGCAAAGAGATTTTTCAGAAAATATGAATGTGACACTTTTCCATGCGGACCTGGTTTCAGTGAGATTCTTCAGCCCTTGGAATGTTGAGGCAGAGCTGCAAATGGGATCCCGCACTCCCTGCAATGGAAACAAGCAGAAACATCCTCAAACTCCATCAGGAAAAACGTTCCTGTTGGATATTGAGAACAATTTCTTCCAGAAAAGTTGTAAAATCCTGGAAAAGACTTCCAAAGGCAGGGGTGGAGTCCCCAACCCTGGAAGTGCTCAAAACCCACATGGGTGTGGCACTGGGGGACGTGGTTTGGTGGTGACCATGGTGGTGATGGTGGTGATGGTTGGGCTTTTCCAACCTGGAGAGCTCTGCAATTCTATGAAATGTTGTGCAGGCTCTTTGGGACTTCCCAAAAATTTATCCAAGGGCTTCATTGGCAAGTTGAAAGAGCAAAGGGAAAAATGGGAATGTTCATGTCCACATCAGCCCTGCCGTTGCTCTCCAGCCTCATCCCTGCTCAGGATAAGGGAGGAAGTGGAATCCAAGTGCTCCGAGGTGGAAGAACGGGCAGATAATCCAATATTCCGAAAGGAAATCTGTCTGGAAGCACAAAGCAGCATCGGCAATTTCCATGAATGCTCAGATGTGGGAGCAGACCCAGGGACAAAAAGAACAAAGAGCAAATTTCAGGGACAAACTGAAATTCCGAGTGTTTTTCAGAGGGTTGTGTGTCCCAAAGAATCCACAGGGGTGGGGTCCCAAAGCTCTGCTGGAGGGTTTATCCACGTTATTCCATGCTTATCCCATAAACATGTCATTCCATGTTTATCCATGTGATTCCCATCCATGCCTCCACTAAATCTCTGCACACCGTTCCAGAGGAAACAGAGAGCGACCAAAGAGATGCAGGACACCATCAAGAGGCCATGAAAGATGCAAACAATCTGTAAACAAGGACTGAAAACACCTTTTCATGAAAGTGAATCCCAAAAATTCCATGTCCACTGGAGACGTCAAGCTTGGATATCAGGGAAAATTCCTTCACTGATAGAATGGTCAAACATTGGAACAGATTCCCATGGCTGCTGTGGAGTCCCCATCCCTAAAAGTTCAAAAATCACATGGATTTGGTACTTCAGGACCAAATGGTGGTCCTGAGTGGTGGGGCTCAGCCCAAGGCTGGATTTAACCTTGGAGATTTTTTCCCACTTTAACGATTCTATTTTGTTATTTTCCAGCACTTCCAAGACGTGCTCTTGGAAGTTTCCCACCTCCTCAATCTCTTCTCTCTCCAGCCTGGAATATCAAGGCTGCACTGACCTCCTTCTGTGCTAAAAAACCCCAAATATTTCTGAACCTTAACTCAGCTTTTTGTCTCCAACTCCTGAACTCCTGTGTGAAATCTCAGCTCTGCCTTTTATTCCCGAGCTCTGGAGAATATCATAAAGCACTGCAGTCATCCAAAAAGTCATGAAAAAATGGAACAGATTCCCGCTGCAGCTCCAATGCCTTGATGTGGCACAGATCCTAAACACAAAACCACTAAATATGAGGGGTTTTTATCTTCTAAACATCCCAACATCTTCCAGGGATTTATTTATTAATGCCTATTATGAGCTCACAGATAATACACAGCCACGGCCTTCTTTTATAAAACAAGGAAAAAAAAGAGTCAGTGAAGAGGAAACTGCCAAAAAATTCTGCTTGAAAGGGAA
Organism: Pyrgilauda ruficollis; assembly: GCF_017590135.1. Lineage (NCBI taxonomy): Eukaryota > Metazoa > Chordata > Aves > Passeriformes > Passeridae > Pyrgilauda > Pyrgilauda ruficollis. The sequence continues at coordinate 1,580,849 of NW_024511321.1, forward strand.
CCCAAAATTGTCTGGCAGCTTTAGGAAGGAAGAAGATGACAGTGACAATCTGTACAGGAGTCAAGGCACACGGGGCCATCTCCTCATCCAGAGGTTTTCTGCCAGACATCCTCTTTCTTCCTGATGATAAGGGAAAAAATTGGTGTCTTGATTTTGTTGACTCATGTTGGCACTTTTCCACCAGTTTCTGGCACTTCTCAATGCTTTTTTTTGTGCTTTTTTTTTTCACAGAAGCATCCCTACTATGTCCCAGGACATGGATTTAGACCAGAAATCAGCACTTCAGGGTCACTTCCCTTTTTTTTTACATTTCCCTTCTTTCTCAGAGCTTTACCCCAAGCACAGGTGTGAAATCTGTGATCACCAAAAATCCCAGAGCAAAGAGCATCACTCTCCTTTCCCAGCATTTCTCTCTGTCTGGATCATCCCCGACTCGTTTTTCCTCCCTGCTGCTGCTGTTTTGTGCTTTCCAGGACAAAATCCCAGGAAATTCCAACATCGCAGACATGGAGCTTTCTCTTCCAAGGGTTTGGCTCCTGGGACGAGGAGCAGGAGGTCTGACCACCCAAAAAAAAAGGTGATTTTTGATTGATTTCTCCCCAAAACCCTGTGAGATTAAGTGGCCTGATGCTGATCCCTAAATTACAGCTGGTTCCCAGCTCCACCTGGGAGGGATTTAGGTGGGGGAAAAGGGAAAAAATTTCACTGGAAATGCTGGAAGTGAGGAAAGGGGTGGATCTGGTGATCACGGAGCATGAGCATGGATGTTCCTCTGGAACGTTTCCCCAGCTGACTGTCACAACTTCACTGCCCCACTTGGAATCACCAGGACCAGGAGGTTTCTGTGCTTCTGGGGTTATTTTCTCTCAGCACCTTCAAACCGAGCAGGAAAAATTAACTGGGAGAAGAAAATGATGCCGAGGCTGACTTGAGGAGACCTCAATTTCCTACAAGAACCAGAATTCAAGTCCTCTTGGCATTTGTTTTCTGGAGATAGGCATTAGTGCTGGGCAGGATGCCAGAATGACTGAGATGTTTTGAAACAGTAAAACCTTTTCCATTTCATGTGAATCCCATTTCAAACATCTAAATTTTATGTCTCAGACATCGCTGGCAGACGTTAAATCATTTTAGACACCACAATTAAAAACAGATTAATACTCACTCGAGATGAGGCTCCTCTCAACAAGCAACAAAATAAGGGAGCACCATAAGGACCAGAATAAAAATACACTTGCAGGGTGAACAGCAAACATTTAAATACATTTTCTTCCTGAGGTTTGGCATTTCTGTGTGCATGGATAGAGCCCCTGGGAGAGACTGGAGGAGTCAGATGAGCACACAGGGAAAACAAAATAAAACCCAGTTACTCAGTGTTCACTCAGAGACATTAATTAACAATTCCAGCGTTCTGTAGGAATTATGGAATGGTTTGAGTTGGGAAACAGTTTAAAGTTCATCCCATCCCACCCCTGCCATGGCAGGGACACCTCCCACTGTCCCAGGGTGTCCCAGTGTCCAACCTGGCCTTGGGCACTGCCAGGGATCCAGGGGCAGCCACAGCTGCTCTGGCAATTCCAGCCCAGCCAGCAATTCCCAGTTCCCAATCTCCCATCCATCCCTGCCCTCTGGCAGTGGGAGCCATTCCCTGGGTCCTGTCTTTTTCCAGGCTCAGTGATTCCATGGCTCTCCAGGCAGGCTGGGAGCTCTGAGCTCAGCGCAGGCGGGGCGTGCTGGAGGGGCTGGAGTCTGGCTGGGAACTCTCAGCTCTGCACTGAAGGAGAAATGTTGCCTCAGGGCTTTGTGACCTCCCAGTGTCCTGCAGCCACAAGCCTGGCCAGAGAGACACCTCCCAGCTTTCAAACTGATCCAGAAATGGAGAGTTTTGTGTTCCACACCACATCTGCAAGGCTGGAAGGAAATGCAGAGGGTGGGTGCTCTGCTCCACTCAGGTTCAGGATCCAGGAGGCTCCGTTTTGTTCCCTCTGCTGCAGAAGTCCTGAGTGACCACCATCCATTTGTTCTTTCTTATCAGAAAAAAGATGAATAAACTGGGGAGCCGGGGTTGTTTGTGGTGTGCACACATCAGTAATGAGCAGTGACATTGCTGGACGTTCCTCGCCCTGGATACATAATCTTTATTATTTATAAACCCCCAAAGAACCCAGCCACATTCCCCATCAACAAATATCCTTGGAATAAGTGAGCTGGATGTGTTCCTGCACCCAGTGATGGATCAGGGACATCAGAGGGGGCCCTCCTTGCAAACACCACGGGGTTACTGCAGTAAATAAATCAGCCTTAACTTTTCTCTCAGGCCAACAGCAGCCAGAGGAGTGTGTAAGGAAGTCTGGGTTATTAATCTCAGAGCTCCTGCCTGCTGGTCAGTTCATCAACCTCAGGAATATGAGCAATTTATTCCAGTGATCACCCTGAGAAGTATTTCTGCCTCTGTCCTGCTCCACCTCCAGGCTAAGCTCATTAATTCCACATGGCAAGGAAAGCTCACAATGACTGATCAGACCTTCCCTGCACCAATTCCATGTTTTCCAGGCTCAGACGGGGAGCCCAGCACTGCTCACAGGCCAGGCTGAGCGGGAGGAAAGGATGGAGCTGTCAGAGGTGAGAGATGAGTTGTGTTTGGTGCAACACAAGCTGGAATGAGAGGAGCTGAGGCAGGAGCAGGGAATTGGTGCCTGATTCCCACAGGGAGCACCCCAGAGAGGTGAAACCCCCCAGCAGCTCCTTCCCCTTCTCCTGAGCTGAGCCCACCTTGCAGAGGTGCTGCTCTCTTCTCTTCTCTTCTCTTCTCTTCTCTTCTCTTCTCTTCTCTTCTCTTCTCTTCTCTTCTCTTCTCTTCTCTTCTCTTCTCTTCTCTTCTCTTTCTCCTCCAGGGCAGTGGTGGAGTCCCCATCCCCTGTGGATGTGGCACTTGGGGACATGAGTCAGTGGTGGCCTCCACAGTGCTTGGAGGACTCCAAGACCTCAGAGAACTTTTCCAGCCTAAACAATTCCATGGTTCTGGTATCTTGGCCAAGTTCTTTGGCTTTCAAACTCAGCCGGGGATGTCCTTGTCCCCTCCTCCAGCCCCTGTGTCAGTCACTCCCCACCTGGGCAAGGTCCCACCTGGGCAAAGGTCCTCTTGTGTTTTGGTGTTTGAGATATTCCAGACAAGCACAGGCCCAGCAGAGGAAAATAAACAGGAATTTTGCTGGGAACAAGCTGCTGCCCTGGAGGTTTGTGGCTTTGGGCTCTGGGCTTTGCAGTAAAAGACTCCACACACAACAAACTGTGCAGGGTCCCTCTAAACACACTCCACTAGAAAATCTAAGGAATGAAGACGTGAATTCCACTAAAAACAAACATGAAATTGGATTTTGTAAGAACTCTGTGGAGACCAGCTCCATCCATCCAAGCCTTGTCCTTGTTAAGTTATTTATCCCTTCCTCCTTAAAATTAAGTTCCAAAACACATCCCCTGATAACTCTGGGATTGTACTTGGTTCACTTCCAGAATGATGCCATAAACCATGGTACCTAGTAAATATTTTATTTTATTTTATTTTATTTTATTTTATTTTATTTTATTTTTTTCTGTCTGGGATCCTGGGGCTGTTCCTTGTTTTCCTACAGCTCTCCACTCATCACAAGGATGGAGAATATGAATATCCATACACAAATTCCATAGACAATGAAAAACAACTCTGTCTTGTCTGCCCCACTCATCCCAGTGTGGTATCCAGGGCTGAATTCCCAATTTGCTTGAGCCAATCTAACAGAACACACAAGGCACAAAAAGAAATGAAATCAAAGACAATTCCAGACATGTTTTATTTTCAGGCAAACAACAGCAAGACAAACCCCACCCCTTGGCTGTGTGGTGGGTTTAAAAAGAGCCTTTGAATCCATGAAATCCTCAAATTCCCTGCTTAATTAGACAAGTGACCTGATGAGAAGGGGCTGCTCCCTGCTGCTTCCAGAGCCACCACGATTTCAGGGAGTCTGTTTGTGCTGCTGCTTCAAAACAATGCTCAGCCAGGCTCTCCAAAATGTAATTACACAAATAATCAGCTTCCTAATTAAACAGCCACCCTGAAGGGCTGCAGGACCTGCAGAGTGAGAGCCTCAAAAGCCCTGACAGGGATAGGAGGACTGAGATCCCCAGAGGGGCTCCTGAGGAACCTGTGGAGCTCAGGATCCATCCCCATGGGAGAGGAGAACATCCAGGCTCAGGTCTGCAGGCACGGGATTCTGGAATCATTCGGGATGGAAAGGATCTCCAAGGTCACCAAACCCAAGCTGTGCCCGATGCCCACTTTGTCCCCAGCCCAGGCTCTGAGTGCCAGGGCCACCACTGCCCCATGTCCTCCCAGCACTGACTGCAGCCCTGCTTGGTCTGAATCCAGCTGCACCATCTCCCTCCCCAAAGAACTCAGGTGACACCTGCCCAGTGTCACAGCGCCCATCCTGCCCTTCCCACTTTGGTCACAGAAGTGTCCTGGGGTCTGGAAGCTCCTTGTGCTGCTGGCTCTGTGATCCCTGATATTCAGTGACAGGGAGGAAATTCCCAACTATTGCGCCGTTAACTTCACCCAGCACGGCCCCTGAGCTCTCAGCAGGGCGGGTTTTCCCTAATTCCCCCAGAATATTTCCAGAATCAGGAAACACAGGCCAGAGGGGACCTGCAGAGGTCTCGGGTTCAGCCCTCACTCAAAGCCCGGCCAGATTTGAATTCCAGTGTAATTTGGAAATCAGGCCAGGCTGCTCAGACCCTCGTGCAGCTGAGGTTTGATCTGAGGCTGGGATCAAACCCCAGCTCTGCCCCTGGCCTGTGCCAGGGCTGGCTTAATTCTCCCAGTCCCTGATTAGCACTTCCCTCATCCAAAATTCTTTCTCCTGCATCTCATCCCAAAACTGTTCAGCTCCAAAAACTTTTCCTGCAGGTCCCTCTCTGTGGAGCTCCCCCCCATGCTGGTGCCTGCGTTTGTCCCTCCCCAGGGCAGGAATTCCCATTTAATTTGTGCTGAAATTCCAGGGGTTCCTGGCAGCCCATTTCTCCCCTCATGTCCTGGCTCCTCAGAGAGGCAGCTCTGAGCCTCTCCTTCAGAAAGTCTGGATTTCCAATATTTCCTACAAGAGAATCATGGAATGGTTTGGGTTGGAAGGGATTTTAGGGATCATCCAGTGCCACCCCTGCCATGGCAGGGACACCTCCCACTGTCCCAGGGTGTCCCAGTGTCCAGCCTGGCCTTGGACACTGCCAGGGATCCAGGGGCAGCCACAGCTGCTCTGGCAATTCCAACCCAGCCAGCAATTCCCAGTTCCCAATCTCCCATCCATCCCTGCCCTCTGGCAGTGGGAGCCATTCCCTGTGTCCTGTTCCTCCATCGATTGTAAATAAACTCTCCCTCTTCTCTGTTGGATCCTTCAGGCTCTGCAAGGTACAACCACAGAAATGCATGTCTTTGCCCAGAGCAGCTGTGGCTGCCCCTGGATCCCTGGCAGTGCCCAAGGCCAGGCTGGACACTGGGACACCCTGGGACAGTGGGACGTGTCCCTGCCATGGCAGGGGTGGCACTAGGTGGGATTTGAGGTCCCTTTGACCTAAACCACTCTGAGATTCCATGAAACTACAATCTGCTCCCAACAAGTTGTGTTCCACTTGGAAGCTCATCAGCCATTTCCTGGGACTCCTGATAAAGAGAAGGACATTCCTGTGGGATTCCTACCAAGGGCCAAGGGAAATTTCTGCGGGATTCCTGCCCAGAATTGGGATATTCTTGTGGGATTCCTGCCCAGAGCCATGGGATATTCCTGTGGGATTCCTGCCCTCCTGACTCGGAGCTGAGCCCCACAGCAGCTCAGACTGCTCCTGTTCCACATCCTCCCCTCAGGAATTCTTTGCACTTCCCAAAGTCCGTGGGACTCCTGCCCAGAATCGGGATATTTCTGTGGGATTCCTGCCCAGAATCGGGATATTCCTGTAGGATTCCTGCCCAGGTTCATGGGATATTCCTGTGGGATTCCTGCCCAGGTTCATGGGATATTCCTGTGGGATTCCTGCCCAGGTTCATGGGATATTCCTGTGGGATTCCTGCCCAGGTTCATGGGATATTCCTGTGGGATTCCTGCCCAGGGCCATGGGATATTCCTGTGGGATTCCTGCCCTCCTGACTCGGAGCTGGGCCCCACAGCAGCTCAGACTGCTCCTGTTCCACATCCTCCCCTCAGGAATTCTTTGCACTTCCCAAAGTCCATTATTCCCTCAGCTCTCTCCCTCTCCCACCCTCAGCTCTCAGACAACGCCCAGCACGGATCCTGCTCCCACCCCATCCATGTTTTTATATCCCAGTCATTCACCCCGCTCTGGCTTTGGGCTCCAGGGCAGCTCCCATTACTGGGGGTCACTCCAGCAGGGATGAATCCACAAAATCCCCACATTAATCCCTGTCCTTCCCCTCACAGCTTCATTTTATGACTCCAACATTCTGCTTATCCTGCACCATAAACTACAGATTCAAATGAAATGCAAATTAAATGCAGATTATATGCCCAGAAGTGGGGTTTTTTCTGTACTGAAAGAAAACCTTGACCTCTTTACCACGCTCACACCATCACTCAGGGACAGGTTTTGATGAGTGGATGTGGCATTAACGACTGGCTGTGACACTCAGGGCTGGGTGACAGTGGGGACAGTCCCAGGTCAGACTCAATCCTGGAGCTCTTTTCCAACCCAAATGTTTGGATTTCAAGGGATTTAACCCCCTTTGCTCCTGGCCATGAGTCTTGTGGTCAGAAAAGTAGAAAATATTTAATTATTTCACAATCTTGACAGTACTTCTTGTGACATCAGCTACATTCTCATTCCCCAAAATATTTTGAGGGAAAACTCCATGAAAAATTAACTGCGTTGTTAAACTGACAGAGATGGGGAAGGAGAAGTAAAATTCCCTTATTTTTGTGCTTTTGTTCCCTGTTTTCCTAAATGAACTAAACAAAAATAAAAAAGGACAACTACAAAAACTGGAAAACAAAAAACCAGGACACCTTTGGAGACCAGGAATAAAACCTCAGTTGCACCAGCAGTGGAGAAACATAATCCAAAAAGGAAACAGTAGAATTTAATAAGCACAAAACATCACTCAATATTTGAATAAAATTAAATATTCAGGAGAATCTTTAAAAAGGGGGATTGAGAACCTTCAGGTGGTTACACCGTGGGGAGGGGGTTCATAAAGAAACAGGAAACACCAGGCCAAGCTTTATTAACTGGAGCTCTCAGTCCCACAAAATCCAAATTGATTAATTAAGAGGAGAGGGAGCAGATTCAGAGGATGTGACTTCTGAGGGAAAACTGGAAAAGTCACGCAGGAGGGGAAGGGAAATAACCCCCAGCACGTGAAAAACCCTGGATAAATCAGGATCATCTCCCTGAGCTGGCGCTGGCAGGGTGAAAGGGATTGGGAAAAGATTCAGGATTTAGAGGCAACAATGAAAATAGAAGAAGTTTCCAACTAAAAGGTGATAAAATGCTGGAACAGCCACCTTGGAGCAACGTCCTTGCTCTGCATTATGGATTTTACTGACATTTATCATCTCCCGAAGGGCTGAGCCCCCCCAGCAGCTCCCTCCAAGGAATTCCTCTCCACATCTCCACTGCTGGAGCTCACCCACTCAGGGAGACAGGGAAACTGGAAATTCCCTTTTTTTTAATCCCACCTGCCCTAGCTTCAATCCAGCCTGCACCTGAAATCTCCCTGAAAACCCAAAGGGGATCTTTCAGTCGTATTTTTCCATCAGTCCAAGGGCACTGCCATGGTGAGGGTCAGCAGTGATAAATGCTCCCAAAATATGGATTGATTTATTCATAACCACCCCAATGGGATCCCACCTCTTCCAGGAAAAATCAGCAGGAGAGCAGGAAGAGCTTTTTCCTTGAAAACCTGAAATGACAATCTCAATGTCCAAAACATCAACAATTCTGGGAAGAAAAAAAATTCCAAGAAAATTTCTGATGAGTGAAGTTCTGAACTAAGACCAAGATCAAGGTGAGGGCATTGGTTTTGTTTGGGTTTAGCTGCTCAACTTTATAGATGAGCAACATCTTCCCTGGACTCATGGAAAACCAATGGCCTTTCCAGAGTGCATCCATTATTTAAAAAACTAACAGTGAAATATTAAACTTTGATGAGGTTTTGTTTGCTTTGCTCTTCTGGAAGCAATAGATTAAAATTCCACTGAGTTTGTATTATTGATTCCACCGCTGCCTCTGCAGCAGATACAAAATAAATGAGCTGCACATTAAGTCAGCCCAGGCTGAGGAGTTAATTGTTTGTGTGGTTGGTGAAACACAATCTGTGATTTTTCACAGCTGAAAAAAATCTCCACAGAAACACGGGAAGGAGCAAAAGGCAAAGCTCCAGCAGCTCTGATATCTGTTATTTAAAATACATCAAAATCAAGCAAAATCCAGCAGGGAGCCTGTGTCACTGCTCAGTGTTTGTCACAGCAGGGACAGGATCACTCCTGCATCCAGAGCAGCGGGAGCTCATCCTCATCCCCAGTCCAAGAGGCCGAGAGCGCTGCCAAATGTCCACCCAAAGGGAATTTGGTCACTTCATTTCACTCCAAAATAATTTCCTTGTCCACTTGTTCCTCTGCTGTTCAGACCTCCTCACCAGTTTGTTGGTTTTCTCAGCTGTTACAAAGACAGGGTAACTGGGAGACGTTTAAAAAGATTTTATTCCATGATCAGTCTCAATGAAGAGTGAGACACCAGAGATGGAAAACTCAGCGCCATTCCATCAGAAGCCAGCCTGTTTCTTGGTTACAATTATAAACTGTAAATTTATAATCACAATTACAATCACAATCCAATTACAACTTATAATTGTAAATTTATGATTTATAATTACAAATTTATAAATTTCTTGGTTACATGTATAAATGTTTTTCATCCCATTAGCTTTTGCCACACAATGCTGCTATAACTTCTGACACTAATCACTTCTGGTTTTTTCCCTACGTGGTCCTGTTACAATGCATCTTTATAGTTCTAATTCTCTAAAATAGCTGGTCTTTTTGCAAGGCCATCTTTTGAAACTTGTTTTTAGTTCAGTCTCTCTCAGCAAAGTCATCTCCACTCCATGGCCTTGCTAAGCCAGCACACCTTATCTCAGAGTTTGCATACAGATGGACAAGGCTGTGTGAGCTTTCTGTCAGGCTTGGAGAATCCTTTACAAATCCATTTCTCACATCTCCCCCTCTTTTTTTTGGCCTGTAAAAACTTTTTTGTTGGTTTTATTTATCATCTGCTGGACACAGTGAAGCACACAAGGCACTGTTACTAATATTACTGCTGTATTAATTAATGTATAAAAATTTATTTTGTGAAGCTCTTTTAGTTAAGGTGTAAAGTTCTATTCTTCAAACAAATTGTCTAGCTAGGATCTAGTGTCTGTTTTAATTTGATTTGTTAAATCAGGAAGATTATTTTTAAATTGATTTATTTCCCAACAATCCAACCTCCAATGCTCAGCTCGGTGGCTTTTATTACTCAGGTGTTCCCAAGAAATATCAGGAAATCCCCTCCAGAAGCACCCTGGGAGAGCTGCAGCCACTCAGAGAAATCTGGGAAACATCTCCTGGAGCAATTCCAGGGGAAGCAACGAGTCCTCCTGCCCATTTTCCTTCTTTACCATGCTGGATCCGTGTCATTTGGATAACAGCTCCAAACTGTGGGATCTGGTTTTGGATTTTAGAGAATCAGCTCTGTCCACCCACAAAACTCCTTCCCACTAATGTCAGCTGAGCCTGCACTGTGATGGGCAAATTCAGGTGTTCCCAAGAAATATCAGGAAATCCCCTCCAGAAGCACCCTGGGAGAGCTGCAGCCACTCAGAGAAATCTGGGAAACATCTCCTGGAGCAATTCCAGGGGAAGCAACGAGTCCTCCTGCCCATTTTCCTTCTTTACCATGCTGGATCCGTGTCATTTGGATAACAGCTCCAAACTGTGGGATCTGGTTTTGGATTTTAGAGAATCAGCTCTGTCCACCCACAAAACTCCTTCCCACTAATGTCAGCTGAGCCTGGGCACAGGAGTAATGAATTCAGGGAAAATTCACTAAAATTTAGGAAAACTGCCTCCTATTCCTGCTCTAATGCTCCCAAATTAAAATGTACTCTCAGCTTTGGGAAAAGGGACACCGTGACCTTTCCAGGAGCAGGCAAAGAAGACTTCCAATCTAAATAACAAAGAAAGGTTGTACCTACAATCTTTTAAATATGAGGGAGACAAGGATATAAATTCCACTGACCAGGGAAAGGCAATCAGAGTGATGGATTACAGCCAATCCAGGAGAGATGGGAGAGGGAGAGAACACTCTGATCCAAATTATTCCACAAAATTACCCTCAGCCCACTCCAGCTTGGCAGCAAAATGCCTCATTCCCATCCCCAGAAAGGCTTCCCAGGGTGCTCGTGCAGTTGGAACCTTCACTTTCTGCAGGAGACAACTTCTCCCCTTTTTTTCCAGCTAAAATTCCCAGGATGGAACTCCACGGGCTGCTTTTACAGCCAGCAGGGTCAGAGAGGAGAAGGGAAGGAAAAATCCCCTTTTTCTGTGGGATTTTAGGGACTTCTGCGCCACAGCAAAAACAGAATTATCTGGATACACCTGGAGAACTCTTCCAGCCTTTGCACAGCCTTTCAACCCAACAAAATCCCTCAAGAAATCCCATTTTCCCAGCGGGAATGTTGGGTGCGCCCTTCAGGATACAGCAACGTTGGATATATATCCAAATTCTCCCAAATTGTCACAACAGCAGAGCAAACACCAGCTGATTTCTGCACAATTCCCTTGGTTTTCCCAAGAATATGCAGGATTAAGGACAGAGGCTCCTGCTTGAAGCCACTGGACTTATTCCCAAGGAATTTCCTGTAATCCAGAGCCAGGTAGGAAAACCAAAGAACATCTGATGTAGCCAACCAAAATCTGCTGCACCTGCACAACATGGCATGGAAAAACAACTGCTCCAGACCTGGAATCAGGCACCAGCCAGCCCTTCCCAAGAAATGTGGGAATGCTGGGCTCGTCCTTTGCATCCCAACCCCCCTTTGCCAGCCGATGTTCCTTTTCATGGAGAGCAGAGCATTTGGTATTTCGGGGAGTATTTCATATTTCATTTTGTTTGACAACAGGCAAAAGGAATCTGTGATGGAAAACTGCAAATTCCACCCAAAATGCTTCCAGCTCTGTGGGGAGAGCACAGAGAGTACTATTACTACTACTGTTATTACTATTATTATTACTATTATTATTATTATTATTATTATTAGTGGTGGTGGTGGTGGTGTTAATAATAATAATAAGAGTGATACTCGTAATAATAATAATATTAACGATAACAATTATAATATAATAATAATAATAATAATAATAATAATAATAATAACAATAATAATAATCCACGGACTTGGATTTATTTCCTGGCTAAGATCCAGGATTCCAGATTCCATTGAAGCTGGGAATTCCAAGCCACAGGGCAGCAGCCACTGCTGGATGAGGGCCAGCTCCAGTCTGCCCTTGGTCAGAATGGGGAACGGCTGAGCTGTGCCAGGGTTTGGGCTGGATTTTAGGAAAAGGTTCTTCCCTTCCCAGAGTGGGGGATGAGGACAGGAACAGCTCCCCAGGGAATGGGCACGGCCCAGAGGCTGCCAGAGCTCCAGGAGAGCTTGGAAAATGCTCCCAGGGATGCCCAGGGTGGGATGGTTGGGGTGTTGGGATGATCCCTGAGGTCCCTTCCCACTCGGGAAATTCTATCCCACAGTTCCACCATCCCACATTCCCCCTCAATTTTCAGCAGCAAATTTCACTTTGTCCCTTAAACACCACCCAGCAAACAGGACTAAAACCTCCCTCCTGTTTCTCATATTAAAATACAAATAATTTCATAATTTCAATAATTCCACTCCATCCAAACAGGGTGACTCCACATGGAAACATTTTCCCAAATTCTTGCCTGCTTCATTCCTTTGGACTGAAAAAAAGAAAATAGTCCCACTTAGCTCACCATAATTCCAAGAGAATTTCTTGTGCAAGAGTAAAATAAAAATCTTCAAGGGGCACTTCTAAAGATTCATTTCTGTAGGTGCTGCAAATAGGCTGTACCCAAACATAATGAATATAATTCTCTTGTCAGGTTTAGTGTAATTTTTATTTGCTGATAGGCCCTGGATGGGATAATAAAGCTTCCAATACAAGCCTGTTATTGTCAGGCACAGAGAGGAAATGAGATATTTATTCCAGCCAATATCCCTGCAACAGGTGCTATTAAATAAAGGATTTGCAATGTGGTGTTGGGGAAAAAAAAAATGAATCTATTTGGTTAAGTGGGTAAATACCTTCAGAGGAACTAAAAATATTGGGTTCTGAAGGGTTTTACAATCCAGGAACAGAAGATTCCTAGGAGATGAGGAACTCAGAAAATATAATTATTGCTAAAAGTGCTGCTGAAACCAGCCCAGCTTTATACCAAAATAAAAGAATACAATGAAATTTTTGGGAAAAGGAGTCAAGGAGCCCCTTTTTTACGTGGAAAACCTCCCAAAACCCCAAGCTGCTGGAGTGCCACAGGGCTCAGCGCAGGAAATGCCACACCAGGACATTTTTCAGTCACATTAAAGATCCACTCAGCCCTTCTGCCTTCACAGCTCATTTCTGCCACCCCCTGCAGCCAAAATTCCTGGAGCTCAGGGCAGCAAATGAGGAATATTGAGGAAAACAAACCCCAGACAAAAGATGGGAAAGGATTTTCAAGCATCCAAATGAATCCCACAGTCTGTCAGTGGCTAAAGCTGAGAAGTTTCAAATGTAAATTGTTACAAAAGGTTTTAAAGTGAATAAAATTGCCAGGTTTAAGCAGGGCTCACAAAGCAGTGACAATAAAGAAATCAATTATCAAGACAGGTTTTATTAATAATAATAATAATAATTTTTATTATTATTATCATTATTATGATTCCTAATAGCTTTAGATGTTGTATTTGATCTCAGATTATCTTTAAACAAAATGAAAATGCACTTTGGGATGATTCATTATGCACAGATCAAAAGTAACACAAAAGCTTTGCTTTAAAACCCCTGAAATAGAGAATTTCGGTGCTTTCAAGGCAAAAAGTGTCTTTCAAACAGATTTCTTTGTTTTTGCACCACAGAAATTGGATTAAATCTATCTGAAATAAAAAAAAATTAAGTGGTGCTAGACAGGAAAAAAATAAATTAGAGGCAGAACTCGAGATGTCTCCGAATGTTCAAGCCCATAAAGAGCCAGGTTTTACTTCAGGAGCCGATAATGAGCCAGAATTATCCAACCAGGCTGCTCCAAAAGCCCTTCCCAGACTGGATAGCGGCAGGGAGGAGATTTGGGAATGCCCCTGCAGAACTTCCCTCCCTCCCTCAGGGAGGATTACTGGAAAGAATTCCCTGGGAAATGGGAATTATTTCCGCACAGTCTCTGGAACACGGAGCCGTGGGGGGCTCAGGGGAGGCACCTGACATTTCCCTCCTGCGCTCCCCTGCAAACACCGCAAAATAAAAAAATAAAGGGAATAAAAAATGGATCCGCGAGGAGCCGTTTGGAGACTCCTGAGGCAGTGCCAACATCGAGGAGAGGAACGAAAACGCTCCCAGAAAAACCCAGGGTAGATGGCATGGAGCAGGAATGGAGCGGGAATGGAGCGGGAACGAAGCAGGAATAAACGGGGAATAAAGTGGGAATGAAGAGGGAATGGAGTGGGAATAAAGTGGGAATAAAGTGGGAATAAATCAGGAATGGAACGGGAATGGAGTGGGAATAAAGGAGGAATAAAGTGGAAATGGAGTGGGAATAAGTGGGAATAAAGGAGGAATAAAGTGGGAATGGAGCAGGAATAAGATAGGAATAAACTGGGAATAAAGCAGGAATAAAGTAGGAATGGAGTGGGAATAAAGTGGGAATAAAGTGGGAATAAAAAGGGCATAGAGAGGGAATAAAGTGGGAATGAAGCGGGAATAAAGCAGGAATCAAGAAGGCATAAAACAGGAATAAAGTGGGAATCAAGCAGGAATGGAGCAAGAATAAAGCAGGAATGAAACAGGAATAAAGTGAGAATAAAGCAGGAATGGTGCAGGAATAAAGCAGGAATGAAGCGGGAATAAAATGGGAATAAAGCAGGAATAAAACAGCAATAAAGCGAGAATAAAGCAGGAATAAAACATGAATAAAGCAGGAATAAAGCGGGAATAAAGCAGGAATACAGCAGGAATGCAGCTCACTGGAGCCCTGGATGGGCCTTTCCCATTCCATGATTGTTTTCCATGGCCTCTGTCAGCAGCTGCTTTAATCCAGCAAAATAATCCCAGGAATCATCTTTAAAGTGGAGATAAACCATGGAGCCCCACCCTCACAGACTCCTACAGAAATTTTAAAAATCCCACCCCTCTCCTTCGCCACTCTCCCAAATTCCCAAGTTATTCCAAACTCTTCCAGTGCCCATTGAGGCAGGCTCACCTCTCAGTGTAAAACAGCTTTTGTTTTCCCTAATCCAGCCCTTTCCCTCGATATTCATCCCTAGTTTCCCACAGCTGTTCCATTTTTTCCATCTTCGTGGTGGTTTTTGTTGCTGTTTTGGGTTTTTCCTTTTGTTCATGCCGAGACCTTGATTTGCTCCACCGCACAGCGAGTGGATCTGTGACTATAAAGAGAAAAAAAAAAAAACAACAAATTACTTGTGCCAAAAACCAGAGCCCACATTTCCCTTGGAATTTCCAGCCTGGAATAGTGGCATGTTCCAGCCCTCAACTGAGGGGCTGGAAAGGATAACAGAGATCAGGTCTGCAAGAGGGGGCAGGCAGGGAGCTGCCAGGGTTGCAGGGAATTTATTCCAAATAATCCAATTACTCCTGCTTTGAGGGAAGCTTTGAAGGGCAATAAAAGGGTGCATGAAATTCAGAACCTGTCATTACCAGAGAATGCTCAGAGAAATAAAAGGCTGCACCTTCTGTACACAAGAACAGGAATTAAATCAGGTTGGTTTTTTTTTTTTTCCTCCAGGAAACAGAGCAGAGGCTTTGGAGAGATTTGTTGAAACCAGCAGCAGACAAAGAGACAACTTGAATATCAAAGGAAAGAGCAGGGAACAACCAATAAAACCTAAATTAAAATGAAATACAGATGTTTTCACATCCGAAGCCAACCTCTTGGAACAGGCAATGCACTAAACCAGCAGAAGGAAGATAAAAGAGCCTCGGGATGAGAAATTGTGAAGATTCCTTGGCCTGAGGAAAAATCCAGCAGAAATGATTACAGGGCAAAGAGCATTTTAATCCTAAAAGATGTGCAGAGATTGAATAGGGCACAATTATTAAATTGGCTTTTGCAAACACAGAACCTGAGTTGGGGCACTGACCTTAGCAGGCAGGTTTAAAACTGGGATTAAACAGATCAGAAGGGATTTTTGAGGGATCACAGAGGTTCATGAATGAGATGGAACATTCATACCATGAGATCAGAATTAAAAAAAAAGATGGAATTCTTTCAGTGTAGGTGAATAAAGGAACACAGGGCGGGTTAAATGCAAGGCTAAAACTGGAAAATCCCAAAACAACAGTTTTAACAGGAGCTCAGCCCTGCTCTGGTCCCATGTGGGAAACAAGCACCATTTGTGATGGGTTGGGGTTCCCTGCCTGCTCTCCCTCCTCTGTAGGGATCCAAAATCCCAGAATTCCATTCTGGTTTGGGTGGGAAGGGATCCTGAATCCCATCTCATCCCACCCCTGCCACACCAGCCCCTGGCAGGTGCCACTCTCAGGTGTCCCCAGGTGCCACATGGGGCCACCAAATCCCCCCTGCCAAGGTGGGGCCTGGCAGATCCCACCCCAGTCCCTCATTCCTTGGGGTTTTTCCAGAGTGGCCGGGGAAAATCCCAGCACTGCCTCCTGGCATTGGATGGGGAAGAGTTTGGATGAAGATCAGCTGAAATTTTGGGATTTTCTCCTCTGCCAAAGACCATTCCCAGAGGAATCCCAGCTCTGCCCTGTGTCCCCAAGTGCCACATCCACAGATTTCAAATCCCCCAGGAATGGTGACTCCACAGTGCCCTGGGAAGTGGAAAAGTCTGTGAATTTGGAATTTCCCCCTGCTCAGAGCTGGTTTTGCCCTCAAATCTGAGCTCCAGCAGTAATTCTGACGAGCTCTGTCCTCCCCATGACCACAAACAAGGCTGGAGCGTTCAGAGCCATAATTATCATTTTTAGCTCTCATTTCCATCCACACAATGATTGATCTGCATTTCCAGGAGACCAGCAAACCTGGATACCTCTAATTTCCCTCCTCCCTCCTTCTCTCATCCTCTAGAGCCACTTTTATCTTTATTAAACCCTGCATCAAATGAATAAATCCATTTTCAACATAAATAATAAACATTAAAATAAATAAACACCTCTTCCTGCTGCCCAGCTGCGAATTTAAAGTGCCATGGCAGAACAGAGATGTTCACTAATTAGCAGAGTTTATTTTAACTCACCATAAACACCTCGAAAAGAAAATATTTGAGTCCAACAAATCAGTTTTGATCTTAATCACTTTGTGCCCAAGCAACATTTGCAGCAGAAAGTCGCCCAGCAAAGGAACAATAAAAATCGTTTTATTCCAAACAGGATTTTTCCAGTGTTTTAGTACTTGGAGATTTTTAATTTATTGTAAGCAAATGATGCATGAAATGCATTTTAATGCCTGGAACACTCGATGCAAAATAGCATGGGCACAAAAATAATCTGATTTTATTTTTACTGAATGGATTCTAAGGGTTTTAAGCCTTGTGTGCATCATTAAACAACACTAACGTTAGCTCTTGCAATATGTATATAATATATACTTCTAATTAATGGCTCTGAGATTAAAATTCCCTCTCCCACCCAGTGCCAGAGAACCTCAGGATCCAAAATCCTGAGGGATTTGAGGCCTTTTGTTGGTTGAGTTCCAGCATTTAACGAAAGGAGAGAGGAACAGCCCCAGGGTCCAACAACCACAATTTTGACAGAAGAAAAGGGGCTCCAGGTGGGTGAGAAGATTCCCAAAGGGAAGCTCAGGTGGGACATCAGCAGCAATTTCCCCAAGGAAAGGGTGGCCAGGCTTTGGAACTGCCCAGGGAGGTTTGGAGTGCCCAAGGAGTCCCTGGAGGTGTCCAAGGAATTCCTGGAGGTGTCCAAGGAATTCCTGGAGGTGTCCAAGGAATTCCTGGGGGTGGCACTCAGAGCTCTGGGCTGGCTGAGAAGCTGTGGGAGCCATTCCCTGTGTCCTGTCCCTCCATGCCTTGTCCCCAGCCCCTCTCCAGCTCTCCTGGAGCCCTTTCCAGCCCCAGGCAGGCTGGGAATGTTCCTGCAGCCCCGGGAATGGGACATCCCAGGCAGGAGCCCCAAACCCAGCTGGAAATGGTTCCTGAGGGGCTCCATCACCTGGGCACTCCCAGTTTCATTTTGTGTTGTGGGAAAATCCTCCCAAAGCACTTCCCCCCTCCCTAAAAGTGACCATTTTATCCTTTTAAAACTTATTTTAGGAATATTCAGGCTTAGCTGGAAATTCCCTTTTCATCTTAGAGAATTTGAGGAATATTAAACTTTTTATCACCACAGCTTCTTTGGGAATTCTGAGGGCCTCCCCACCCCCACAGGGAAGAGAAGGTTGGGAAGGTGATGCTGGGATATTTCTCCCATGCTTTGGAGAAGGAAATTCAGCAGTGCCTTGGAAGAGTCCATGGAAAAGGAAGAGTTCAGAGGAGGGAAGGAGGAAGGATGGATATGAACCCCACATTAACACTAATGGCAAAACCATAAATCATGGCCAGGCTTAATAAAAAGGATCCTGTGTGGAGCTGCCCAGGAGAGGTTTCGGATTGATTTTTGGATCACTCAGGTAATTCCAAGATCAATGGGACACAAATCCACCTATTTGTGCTTGTTAGCAGCACAATTAGAGTTTATAAAACCTGGTCCATAAGGGAGACAAGGCAGGGAGGGACAGGACACAGGGAATGGCTCCCACTGCCAGAGGGCAGGGATAGATGGGAGATTGGGAATTGGGAATTGCTGGCTGGGCTGGAATTGCCAGAGCAGCTGTGGCTGCCCCTGGATCCCTGGCAGTGCCCAAGGCCAGGCTGGACACTGGGACACCCTGGGACAGTGGGAGGTGTCCCTGCCATGGCAGGGGTGGGATGAGATGGGATTCAGGATCCCTTCCCACCCAAAGCTGGGATCCCAGCCCAGTCTGGGATTCTCCATGACTGGGAGAGGCTGGAAGCAGCAAAGAGCAGGAAAGTTCCCAAGCTGGCGGTGTTCCAGGAGCTGGAAGCAGCAGTTCCTGACGGGAGATCTGCAGTTCACCCCAGGCACTCCTGAGGAGCCTCGTGCCAGGATCCCAGGCACTGCTTTTCCCCTGAAAACACAGGAAAATGGACAAATTCCAAGGCCCAGCAAATTCTTTTTCACTCCACCCCTGGCCCGATCCCCTGCTGCACTCCACACACAAATCCCTCCTGCCCTCATTTTTGCCAGATTTGTGCAACCCATCTGTTCTGCTCAGCTCTTCCCAGCTTTTCAGGCCAAAGTAACTGCTTTTTTTTTAATGTTCTTTTTGCGTATTTATGATAATTTTCCTTCTTCCAGCCAAATTCCCATTTCCTGCAGGATCCATCAGTGCCTCCGGTAGCCACAAGACCTCCAACAGGTGGAGCAGCTCCTTTCAAGCCAGTTCTTGTGCAGAATACAAAGGAATAAATCAAAATATTCAGCATTTGCTGTCCCTTCTGGAGGGGCTGTGACTGCAGGAGCATTCCTACCTGGATACAATCTGAGCCTGGGACAGCACAGCAGCCTTTGCCCCCTGCATTCCCAGAGGAGCAGCTTTCTCCTGCCCTGCATTCCCAGAGGGAGAGCAGGCCCATCTCCAGCAGCCCTGGAGCTCCAGAGGAAAACTCCCCCCTTGTGCAGGATCCCTGCTCCAGCAGAAGCACAGCTGGCACTGCAGGAGGGCTGAGCCCCCATGGGATGGGACTGTGCCACCACCCTGACCACAGGGCTCAGCTCCTAAACTGACTCTGGCAGTGCTTTGTTTTCTTTATTTTGTACAATTGCATTTGTATTTTTAATTTCCCTAATAAAGAACTGTCATTCCTGTTTCCATATCTTTGTCTGAGAGCCCCTTGATTTCAAATTTACAATAATTCAGAGGGAGGTGGTTTGCATTTTCCATTCCAAGAATGTCTCCTGCCTTCCTTAGCACACACCTGGCTTTTCAAACCAAGACGATCACTGCAGGAGCTTTATCACAATAAATTCAGGTCTGCAGCTGCCTAGAGCCCAGGATCCCTGTGCTGGATCCAGAGGGAGCCCCTGGAGCGTTGCAGGAGCTGCACCATGGCCAGGAATCCATGCTGGAATCTGAATGGATTTTAAAACCTCTTCTTTGGGCAGTGCCAAGCACCTGTTGGGACAGGGCCAGGCTGAAAGGACACTCGGCTTCCTGGGACTGCCTCAGCCAGGATAAAACTGCTGCTTTATCCTCCTCCAAAGCAAAACAATCCCTCAGGAACACCTGGACACAACACTGGGCTGCCCACCCGCAGAACATGCAATCTTCTCCACACCTGTGCCATCCCAACCAATAAATGTGCAATTCCTACCTTGTGCCCATCACACTTCAATAAAAACTCCTTAATTGGTTGTTTCTAGGAGTACAGGAGCCATTAAGGTAATTAAATCCCAGCCTGGCTGATGAAGGACACTGCCATTAAACCCCATTTACAAACTCCTTGTGCTTCATCTCCTCACCCCGGGGGTCCCACTGAAGCTGCTTTGGGGCTCCACTCTCATAGTTGATAAATCCATTAAATTGTCTGTGCTGAGATCTCCAACAGGGAAGATTCCCAATTTTCCAGTCTTCTGCTCCCACAGCTGTTGGAAAATGAAATTATCCCGACAACATCTCAAATCAAAATGAGTATGGATAAAAGCACACAGATATCCCTCTCTGAGCCCCTGAGCTCCGAACCACACCTGGGATCTCAATCCCAGGATGAAAGAATCTCAATCCCAGGATGGTTTGGGTTGGAAGGGACCTTAAATCCCATCCAGTGCCATGGCAGGGACACCTCCCACTGTCCCAGGCTGCCCCAGCCTGGCCTTGGGCACTGCCAGGGATCCAGGGACAGCCACAGCTGCTCTGGGCACCTGTGCCAGTGCATGATGCCTAGGTTATTCCCATAAGGCACCAGTGAGGACATTTTCCAGAATTCCCTCTGGAATCCCACCAGAAAACCCATCAAACATTCCCAGGTGTCCCCACGGGCACAGCACAGCCAAGCTGGGAAGAGCCCCGGCCTCAGCCCATTCCCAGGCTCTATCCCATCAGGATTCACCCATTCCCAGGCTCTATCCCATCAGGATTATCCCATTCCCAGGGTTCTATCCCATCAGGATTAACCCATTCCCAGGGCTCTATCCCATCAGGACTATCCCATTCCCAGGGGTCTATCCCATCAGGACTATCCCATTCCCAGGGCTCTATCCCATCAGGATTCACCCATTCCCAGGGTTCTATCTCATCAGAATTCACCCATTCCCAGGCTCTATCCCATCAGGACTATCCCATTCCCAGGCTCTATCCCATCAGGATTATCCCATTCCCAGGGAACAGGCAGGTGGCACAGCCACTCCAGGTGTCCCAGCAGGATGGGACATCTTGGAACTGGAGCAAACCCAGCCCTGACCCCATGCAGCCCAATCCCAACATTTCCAACACAACCGAATCCCACCAGGAAATGGGAAAGCAGGAAGGAAATAAAAACAGGACTTCCCATCATTAGTATTCCCTGGCTTCAAGCAGTTCCATGGATTTTTAGCTCTGACTCAGGAGCTTTTCCATGACTGGAACTGGCTGTGCCAGCCCCATGGAGAAATCCATGCTAAGGAAATCCAAGCCCTCTGAATCCTTTGGAGCATCAATAAATGCCCATTTTGCCCCAAAATTTGTCCAAATTAAGTAGCAGCTCTTAAACAATTACACATTTACTCTCTGCTTGCATCCATGGAATCTTTTCCTGCTCCACTCGGGAAGGAATTCTGGATTTGATGGGAACAGCAGCACACACAACGCTCCAAAAGGACAACGATGCTTTTTATGGGAATTCTGCATTTGATGGGAACAGCAGCACACACAACACTCCAAAAGGACAATGATGCTGCCAGCCCCAGTGATTTCAGGAAGTTTCTCCATTTCATGGCACGTGGATTATTCCCCACGTGCTGCAAACAGCTCAGCAGGGTCAAATAAAAATCAGGATTAGCAGTTAGGGCCACGGGAACATCTCCAGGACGGAATTCCAGCTTGTTGTTCCCAGGGATTTGATCCCTTCTGTGAAATGTTAATTAACAGAGGGAAGCACGAGGTTGGGTTTGGGAGAGCTGAGCCAGGCTGGGGAAACTTTTCCAGGGAGCAGTGGAGCTGGAATTAGGGAGGATGTGCAGCCCCATGGATGTTCCACAGGGCTTTTCCAGCCCTATCCCAACCCTGGCCCTGATCCCAACCTCCAACACCTCGGAATGTCCAAACATTTTGGGTTTGAGACCCAAATCTGGGCTTTCTCCAACAAAACCACCTTCACATCCACCCTCTCCCTGCTCCACCTCCTCCTCTATATCCCAGGGACAACAGTGACCCTTAAAGACTTTTTTCCACTCTTTTCCCAATAAACATTCCTTATTTCACCTGTGCCCAACTTCCAAATGTATTTTTATATGCATTAATCACAAACTTTTCACAGGAGATCTAACATAAATTAAATGAAGCTGAATTTTAGCAGACTTTGAAAAAAATTGTCTTTCCCTCAGGGAAAAAGTTCCCCCCCACCCCAGACCAGTTTTAAATAAATAACCATCTTCCCAAGAAACCTGCTTCCCAATATAATCATTAATATATAGTCACATAGGTCTGTATAATATAAATTTGTATTAATATGAATTTGTTTGAATATATATATTTGCATTAATATATGTCATTTATATATAATATACACGATATAAAAAACATTAAATATCAATACAATATATAAATATACATAATCATTAATATATAGTCACATATATCTGTATAACATAAATTTGTATTAATACGAATTTGTATGAATATATAATTGTATTATTATATGTTGTGTATATACAATATATACCATATAAAATATATTAAAGATCAATACAATATATAAATACATATATAATCATTAATATATAGTCACATATGTCTGCATAACATAAATTTGTATTAATATGAATTTGATGAATATATATTTGCATTAACATATATGGTATAACACTGTATAAAATATATTAAAGATCAATAAAATACGTAAGTATACATAATCATTGATATATACTCACATATATCTGTATAATATAAATTTGTGATAATGTGAATTTGTATGAATATATATATCTGCATTAAGATACATCGTTTATATATAATATACATCATATAAAATACATTAAATATCAATACAATATATAAATATACATAATCATTAATATGTAGTCACATATATACCTGTATAACATAAAGTTGTATTAATATGAGTTTGTATGAATATATATTTGCATTATTATATGTTATATATATACAATATATACCATATAAAATATATTAAGGATCAATACAATATATAAATACATATATAATCATTAATATATAGTCACATATGTCTGCATAACATAAATTTGTATTAATATGAATTTGTATGAATATATATTTGCATTAACATATATGGTATAACACTGTATAAAATATATTAAATATCAATAAAATACATAAGTATACATAATCATTGATATATACTCACATATATCTGTATAATATAAATTTGTGATAATGTGAATTTGTATGAATATACATTTGCATTAATCTATGTTGTATATATATTACATATACCATATAAAATATATTAAAGATCAATACAACATATAAATATATAGTCACATATGTCTGTGTAATCAAAATTTGTATTAATATGAATTTGTATGAATATATATTTGCATTATTATATGTTGTACATATATATTATTGTATGTATATTTATGTATTTATGTATATTACATATACATATATATCAATGCACATATACATATATATGTGCATTATTATATATTGTACACATTATATGTATGTACAATATATACCATATAAAATATATTAAAGGTCAATACAATATATATATATAAAATATATATACATATATAATATATATACATATACATATATAATCATTAATATGTCTGTATAACCTAAATTTGTATTAACATGAACTTGTATAAATATATATATTTGTATTAATATACACATAATATGTATATTATATCTAATAATATGTTGTTATTATATATAATAACATATTATTATAATAATATGTTATTATATGTAATGGTACATTATATATGATATGTGATATATGATATATTATATATTATATACAATATATGATATATGATATATTATATATTATATATTTATATCTATTATATACCATATAAAATATATTGAATATCAATATACAAAGATATAAAATTATTAATGTTTGAAGCTCTCCAAGGTGATCAAGCCCCGCCTCTGACCAATCCCACTGTGTCCGCTAATCCACACCCCAAAGTGCCACATTTCCTTTTACAGATCATTTAATGTCCAAAAGAGTTCTCGGGAATATTAATTTCCCTTTCCTTTGTCTCTTTCTTCTCCTCCAAGCTCGGTTCCCATCCGGGCTCAGGGAATCCCTGAGCTCCCCTTCCTCATCCCCGAGTGGTAACTCCGCTCCTTCCACTCCTCCTCTTCCTCTCCTCATCCCAAATCCCAAAGGCACGGAGAGGCCAGCGGGGCTCCGCTCCTCATTCCTGCAGCAGAACTCCTCCCAAGCCAGGCCGGGACGCAGGGCTGGGCTCAGCCACACCGAGGAGCGCCTTAATGAGGCAGAAACAGCCGAAATTGATTTTTAATTTCAGGTTTTAATTTGTCAGGAGCATCTCAGCGGCTTTTAAATGAGATTTAAAGCGCGTTTTATTCCGCCAGGAACGGGCTCAGCCACCGGCTAAAATTGGATTAGTGGCTCCAGTGCCTGATTAGGAAGAGGGTTGGAAGTGGAATTTTGGAACATTCTGGGCCACATCTCATTCATCCACCCTTAAGGAACTTTTCGGGTTGGTGTGGGGTTTATACATAAAGGGGGAATTCAGGAAAAAGACAGAAATATGGAAACGTTTACCACGGGGAATTTAGGAACAAAACAAATACAGAGACATTTAACTGAATTCAGGAACAGGACACAAATATGGAGACATTTACCCAGAGGAATTTGGGAACAAACCGAATACGGAAACATTCACCTACAAGAACTTAGGAACAAAACAAAAATTGGAGATATTTACCTAAAGAAATTCGGGAACAAAACACAAACATGGAAACATTCACCTACAGGAATTCAGGAATAGGACACAAATATGGAAATATTAGTCTACAGGAATTCAGGAACAAAACACAAATGTGGAAACATTCACATACAAGAATTTAGGAACAAAACAAAAATTGGAGATATTTACCTAAAGAAATTCGGGAGCAAAACACAAATATGGAAACATTCACCTACAGGAATTCAGGAATAGGACACAAATATGGAAATATTCACCTACAAGAATTTAGGAACAAAACAAAAATTGGAGATATTTACCTACAGAAATTCAGGAATAAGACACAAATATGGAAATACTCATCTACAAGAATTCAGGAACAAAACAGAAATATGGAAACATTCACCTACAGGAATTTAGAAACAAAATACAAATATGGAAACATTCACCTACAAGAATTCAAGATTAGGACACAATACAGAAATATTCATTTACAAGAATTTAGGAACAAAACAAAAATTGGAGATATTTACCTACAGAAATTCAGGAATAAGACACAAATATGGAAACGTCTACCTACAGGAACTGAGGAACAAAACACAAATATGGAAACATTGACCTACAGGAATTCAGGAATAGAAAACAAATATGGAAATATTCAGCTACAAAATTCAGGAATAAGAGACAAATATGGAAACATTTTCCCAGTTCCTGAGGGGAAACTGAGGCAGGGAGCCCAGTTAAAGCTGGACTGGGAGCAACCAACACTTCCAGGGATGGGGCATCCCCACCTTCACAGCCAAGAATTCCTTCCTAATATCCAACCTAAAGGTGAGATTTTAGTTTCCAATTATTTTGAAAACTAAGCCACAAAAAATGCAGAAAATGGAGGAAAAATATTGCAGGGTTTTGGGAGGACTGGTTTTATTCTCAATTTTTTAGGCAAGTTGAGTTTTTATTTAAATTTCCAGACCTCCACTAGGAGTTGGATGTTCCTGAATATTGTGTTCTGATTTTGGGATGAGGTAGAAGGGTGGTTTGTGTGTATTTTTTATCTGCTTAGGGTTAATTAGGTGTTTTTTACGAGATTGTTGTATTGAGTTCTTTTTTTCAGTATCCATTCTTAAAACTTCCAGCCTGTTTCTCCCTGTGGTTGCCAGTCTTTCCCTTAAATCCCAATCCAAATTGTCCTGCTTTATGGGACTTGGTTTGACCTTCAAATTGGGTTCCTGCAATGTTGACTTTTGATTTTCAGCCCCATTTTGGGTTGGTTTTGCACCGGTTTTGTGTCTTTACACAGAAAAAATGCTGATATTTGTGACACTCGTGTTTCTAGCTCAGCTTTACTGAGGATATTGGATTTTGAAATCCTACTTTTCATCATTTCACTTCTCTGTTTTTATGGAAGCCCCAAAGCTCTTTCTGCGCTGAACTCTGTTTTTACCTTCGTGAAATAACCAGTGAAGAAAGAATAATTTGGGCTGGGGGAAATTTGGAGCTCAGCTGTTCAGTCTGATACACGAAGAGGATAAGGAAGCACAAGACAGATGGTCTGAGGAATCTTCTGATCTTGCCAAGATCACCCAGCCCTCAGGAGACACAGGATTAGGGATCTGACCAAAAAAAGAAAAAAAAAGTTATTTTTTAACTCTTGGTTATAAAAAACAAAGAGTTTGTGCCAGTCTCGTGTGGTGATTATGGATCTGTTAATGAGGAGGGAAAGGAAAAACAAGGAATGAAGAAGAAGAGAGTCCCTGGGATCCTGTGAAACACTTCCTGGTGGAATATCAGCCCAGTCATGGCAATAATCCCAGGAAAAGACGTAGGAATGAGGGTGGTAAAAACCTGGAATGAATTCAATTTTGCAAATCATTGTGCTGTTAAAAAAAAAAAGATGGAAATGAGAAATGAATGGGTTTAGAGTGAGGGAACATGAGGGGAAATGAGAGAGGAACTCGAGGCTGGGTGGTGAAATCCCTCCAATTAATGATGGAGACAAATTCCAGAAGGTGATCAAGCCCCGCCTCTGACCAATCCCACTGTGTCCGCTAATCCACACCCCAAAGTGCCACATCTCCTTTTACAGATCATTTAATGTCCAAAAGAGTTCTCGGGAATATTAATTTCCCTTTCCTTTGTCTCTTTCTTCTCCTCCAAGCTCGGTTCCCATCCGGGCTCAGGGAATCCCTGAGCTCCCCTTCCTCATCCCCGAGTGGTAACTCCGCTCCTTCCACTCCTCCTCTTCCTCTCCTCATCCCAAATCCCAAAGGCACGGAGAGGCCAGCGGGGCTCCGCTCCTCATTCCTGCAGCAGAACTCCTCCCAAGCCAGGCCGGGACGCAGGGCTGGGCTCAGCCACACCGAGGAGCGCCTTAATGAGGCAGAAACAGCCGAAATTGATTTTTAATTTCAGGTTTTAATTTGTCAGGAGCATCTCAGCGGCTTTTAAATGAGATTTAAAGCGCGTTTTATTCCGCCAGGAACGGGCTCAGCCACCGGCTAAAATTGGATTAGTGGCTCCAGTGCCTGATTAGGAAGAGGGTTGGAAGTGGAATTTTGGAACATTCTGGGCCACATCTCATTCATCCACCCTTAAGGAACTTTTCGGGTTGGTGTGGGGTTTATACATAAAGGGGGAATTCAGGAAAAAGACAGAAATATGGAAACGTTTACCACGGGGAATTTAGGAACAAAACAAATACAGAGACATTTAACTGAATTCAGGAACAGGACACAAATATGGAGACATCTACCCAGAGGAATTTAGGAACAAACCGAATACGGAAACATTCACCTACAAGAACTTAGGAACAAAACACAAATTGGAGATATTTACCTAAAGAAATTCGGGAACAAAACACAAACATGGAAACATTCACCTACAGGAATTCAGGAATAGGACACAAATATGGAAATATTAGTCTACAGGAATTCAGGAACAAAACACAAATGTGGAAACATTCACATACAAGAATTTAGGAACAAAACAAAAATTGGAGATATTTACCTACAGAAATTCGGGAGCAAAACACAAATATGGAAACATTCACCTACAGGAATTCAGGAATAGGACACAAATATGGAAATATTCACCTACAAGAATTTAGGAACAAAACAAAAATTGGAGGTATTTACCTACATAAATTCAGGAATAAGACACAAATATGGAAATACTCATCTACAAGAATTCAGGAACAAAACAGAAATATGGAAACATTCACCTACAGGAATTCAGGAATAGGACACAAATATGGAAACATTCACCTACAGGAATTCAGGAATAGGACACAAATATGGAAATATTCACCTACAGGAATTTAGAAACAAAATACAAATATGGAAACATTCACCTACAAGAATTCAAGATTAGGACACAATACAGAAATATTCATTTACAAGAATTTAGGAACAAAACAAAAATTGGAGATATTTACCTACAGAAATTCAGGAATAAGACACAAATATGGAAACGTTTACCTACAGGAACTGAGGAACAAAACACAAATATGGAAACATTGACCTACAGGAATTCAGGAATAGGACACAAATATGGAAATATTCAACTACAAAATTCAGGAATAAGGCACAAATATGGAAACATTTTCCCAGTTCCTGAGGGGAAACTGAGGCAGGGAGCCCAGTTAAAGCTGGACTGGGAGCAACCAACACTTCCAGGGATGGGGCATCCCCACCTTCACAGCCAAGAATTCCTTCCTAATATCCAACCTAAAGGTGAGATTTTAGTTTCCAATTATTTTGAAAACTAAGCCACAAAAAATGCAGAAAATGGAGGAAAAATATTGCAGGGTTTTGGGAGGACTGGTTTTATTCTCAATTTTTTAGGCAAGTTGAGTTTTTATTTAAATTTCCAGACCTCCACTAGGAGTTGGATGTTCCTGAATATTGTGTTCTGATTTTGGGATGAGGTAGAAGGGTGGTTTGTGTGTATTTTTTATCTGCTTAGGGTTAATTAGGTGTTTTTTACGAGATTGTTGTATTGAGTTCTTTTTTTCAGTATCCATTCTTAAAACTTCCAGCCTGTTTCTCCCTGTGGTTGCCAGTCTTTCCCTTAAATCCCAATCCAAATTGTCCTGCTTTATGGGACTTGGTTTGACCTTCAAATTGGGTTCCTGCAATGTTGACTTTTGATTTTCAGCCCCATTTTGGGTTGGTTTTGCACCGGTTTTGTGTCTTTACACAGAAAAAATGCTGATATTTGTGACACTCGTGTTTCTAGCTCAGCTTTACTGAGGATATTGGATTTTGAAATCCTACTTTTCATCATTTCACTTCTCTGTTTTTATGGAAGCCCCAAAGCTCTTTCTGCGCTGAACTCTGTTTTTACCTTCGTGAAATAACCAGTGAAGAAAGAATAATTTGGGCTGGGGGAAATTTGGAGCTCAGCTGTTCAGTCTGATACACGAAGAGGATAAGGAAGCACAAGACAGATGGTCTGAGGAATCTTCTGATCTTGCCAAGATCACCCAGCCCTCAGGAGACACAGGATTAGGGATCTGACCAAAAAAAGAAAAAAAAAGTTATTTTTTAACTCTTGGTTATAAAAAACAAAGAGTTTGTGCCAGTCTCGTGTGGTGATTATGGATCTGTTAATGAGGAGGGAAAGGAAAAACAAGGAATGAAGAAGAAGAGAGTCCCTGGGATCCTGTGAAACACTTCCTGGTGGAATATCAGCCCAGTCATGGCAATAATCCCAGGAAAAGACGTAGGAATGAGGGTGGTAAAAACCTGGAATGAATTCAATTTTGCAAATCATTGTGCTGTTAAACTTCCTGGTGGAATATCAGCCCAGTCATGGCAATAATCCCAGGAAAAGACGTAGGAATGAGGGTGGTAAAAACCTGGAATGAATTCAATTTTGCAAATCATTGTGCTGTTAAAAAAAAAAAGATGGAAATGAGAAATGAATGGGTTTAGAGTGAGGGAACATGAGGGGAAATGAGAGAGGAACTCGAGGCTGGGTGGTGAAATCCCTCCAATTAATGATGGAGACAAATTCCAG